>NW_022589707.1:11043226-11181887 GCF_004348235.1 Phoca vitulina
AAGTGTGCTGGGGATTTATAAACAGGGAAGTACAGAGTTTTTTGGGGAACATGTAACAGTGGGGAACTTGGCTAGTATAGAAATCCACAAAAAGCCTCCCAGAGGAAAGGATAAATTAAGAATTACTAGAGATTGGCTAGGCAGCAAATAAGGACAGGAGTGTCTCAGGTATTTGGTAGTCCAAGAGAGCAGCTTGTTTGAGGAACTAAAAGACTTAAAAGACAGAACCATGATATTTTACAAATGAGAAATTGAAGCATAGGGAAGTTAAGTGACTTAGTTAAGTGACCTGGGATCACACAGCTACTTCATAGCAGAGCCAGGACTAGAAACCACACGCCTTCCCAACCGACCAGTTTTTTTAAAGGTCCTATTTCAGTATATTTTACACTGATAATTGGTCTGTTGGTCATCCATTCATCCTCTGTCTGCTTACCAAGTTTATTTTCTCTGTAGTATCCATGATCACTTGACTATGTTACCAAAGAATATATAGGAAGACATTTTAAACATTAGGCATGCCATTGGGTGTTTATAATTCTCTCACATGGCTTTTTGTATTCTTTAGTACTATTATTTTTGTTTTTGTTTTGTTTTTTTTAAAGATTTTATTTGTTTATTTGACAGAGAGACAGGAGAGAGGGAATACTGGCAGGGGGAGTGGGAGAGGGAGAAGCAGGCTTCCCGCTGAGCAGGGAGCCCGATGTGGGGCTCGACCCCAGGACCCCGGGATCATGACCTGAGCCGAAGGCAGACGCTTAATGACTGAGCCATCCAGGCGCCCTCTATATTACTATTAAAGGTGGCTCACTGTGAAGTAAATATATGATATTTTGAATATATGGACCATGTAGTGATATGCAGGGTGTTTTACCTACTCCCCATACTTCTTAATCACTAGAATACTGTTTTGCTAGTTGTATGTTTAGGTAGAATCTGGAGTATTTAACTTAATATAGAAAGTTTAAATTATTTGGGGGTGCCTGGGTGGCTCAGTCGTTAAGCATCTGCCTTCAGCTCAGGTCATGATACCAGGGTCCTGGGATCGAGCTCCTCATTGGGCTCCCTGCTCAGCGGGAAGCCTGCTTCTCCCTCTCCCACTCCCCCTGCTTGTGTTCCTGCTCTCGCTATCTCTCTCTCTCTGTCAAATAAATAAATAAAATCTTTAAAAAAAAAAGGGGGTTTAACTTATTTGAATTTCCCTTGCCTGGGCAGGCCATTTCTTATCAGCCATAGGCCATTTGCTAATACTTTGAGGCCCACCAATGTTCTTTATCCATGTAATTCTTTTTGTTCAGTGCTGAAACAGTTATTTTTCGGTTAACATTTATTGAGTACTGGGCAGTGTGTAAGACACTGAGTATACACCAGTACAAAGGTAGTCCTTGCTTATTTTCAAACTAACAGTATAATACACTATGAGAAGTACTTTGTGCTGTGGAGGCACAAGAGAGAGCACCCGATCTTGGTGGGGAAGTATGTACTCTTCCACTGTCTTTGGGGAGAAGTGCTTCTGGTGCAGGAACTGTACAGATTCTTCAGGATGAGAAAGATGTCGGACTGCAAGTGATTTTTTTTTTTTGGCTGGAAGATTAGACTGCAGTGGTGAGAGATGAGGCTGGTGAGGTAAGTAGTAACATACTATGAAGGGCTTTCTAACCATGCAAAGGAGTTTGCACTTTATTCTAAAGGCAGTGGGAACCTGTTGAATGTTCTTAGGAACAGTGACATGGCTAGATTTGTGCTTTGAAAATAATCATTCTGGCTCCAGTGTGACATGTCAGTATAATTATATACAAGTCTTATGTTGTATTGAAGGTATTATACGCAAATACTGGACAGAAACTGTTTCCGTAAGTGAGTGGTTTTCAACCTTATCAGAGCCGGTAACCGTTTTTAAAAATATTTTATAACACTCTTTGACTTTTATGAAGTGATTTCATGATGTAAAGAAATAAAAGGAATAAAAGAGAAATAATTTATAAAAAGGACTATTTCTACATGTAAAATTTGGGTACCACTACTCTAGAACCTTGCTACTCAAGGTGTGGTTTCTGAGCTGGTAGATTAGTATCCCCTGGGTGCTTATTATGTAAACTCAGGCCCTGCTTAAGAGCTACTAGATCTGAATATGCAATTTAACTGGATCCTTAAATGATTTGTATGCATATTTAAGTTTGGGAAGTACTGTTTTTAAGTACACAATAAAATAGTAAGATGCTTACATTTGTGTGCAGAATCACCGTGTGACACCTACAAAGGCAGATTGTTATAGGTATATGTGTCGGCAATCCAGATACTATGAAAAGCCAATGATGTGATTTTTCTGAAATAACTCTTGGTATAATTCTGAACAAAGCACTTGTAGTCATACCTTAATTATGTATTATTTGCTTTCCTATAAATTCAACATATGTCAAAACTGTAGGGAACTACTTTTGATTTTATATATAATGTGGAATTTGTTTCTAGTTTCACTTAATTATAAATAGGTTTCTCAGCTACATGAATGTCTTGTAGAACATTCAAAAGTTGTGCAGGACAGTTCTTTACTGTGCAGGGCTAGCCAGAGCATTGTAAGCCATTCCTGGCTCCCATCCACTGAACATAAGCATGGCCTCCCAGTCACTTTGACAACCTCCCCCCAAAAAAAGCTCCCACAGATTTTTTAAATGCTCCCTTGAATGCTGCCTTCATTGAGAGCTACTACCATAAACTCAGATGTGATTTGAGATGCTGATGCAGCACAATGTGTGACCAGTCTGAACTCTTTGAAGCAGATATTTTGGTTCTGAAGTCCTGTGCTGAGTTGGTGTGCATCCAGTTGGAATATTGAGTGCAGTTCTAAACTCCACCAGCCAGGAAACTTTTCAGAATAAACTCTTCCCTACTCATCAACCCTGAGACTTTGCTGTGTACAACCTGAGGGTCATTGCTTTTGCCACTTAATAGTCTCATTTGTCTTGGGGGATTTGGTGGAAAAAAGATTGAAAACCAATACAGTCACCTCATCTTATAATCCATTAAAATTGGCTATAAAAAACATAACAACCTTGTACTTACAAGAACCTAAAGTAAACTGTGGTAAAAATAATTATGTTAATTAATTTGAAAACTGTTAAGAATTAATGATACCCCAGTCAGACTGTTTCACAAAGCTTTGATTCTTTCATATGCAGAACATACTAGCTAAGTTGTTAAGTATGTGAGAACGTTATCAAATTAGAATGTTTGGAAAGAATACTTTGCACACACATGGACAGGTATACACAGAATGCTTTCCTTGAGAGAGAGCTTGCTATTTGGGAAGGTTGTAGGAAAGTAGATCTATAGATAAATTCTAGGGAAAGAACAAAATTTAATTTTGAAGTAGTCGTGAATTACAAGGAGAGGTTTTTGTATCACGTTACATATTAGTCAAATTAGCCAAGGTCAAGTAAGTCTGTAAGAGAAGTTAAATGAATGTATGTAGTGATCACGAAGTAAAGGAAGTGACACAGATGCGAGGGGGAATAACCACCAAAAAGTAACCAGGTAATAGAGAAAGAAATGTATAAATTTGTTTCCTCAAGTTTTTTCCATCCATCACTACATATATCACCGCATGCATATATGTTATTTACCAGGAAAAGGGAGGAAAAAAACAGGAGATAATCAAGAAGTGGTAAAATTGACACAAAGAAACTAAGTACACACACACACACACACACACACACACACACACACACACACAGCATGAAGCTAAGGTTGAACATTGTTACCATATTTGCAATTTGTGGTTTAATATAATATATCAAATGTTATATACAATAGATTTATGAGTAGAGACTCTACTATGTCTGTTCTTGAGTTTCTGTCTCTGTTTAATACATAATTATTTTGGTCATTGTTTTGACAATTACTTTTTTATAAGGATTATCTGTTAATGAAAATGTGGTTAAGATATTTGATCTGTTTGGTGTTTAAGCACACTGTGAAGATAAGATCCCATGGATTATTGGTGCAGATATTAGAACATAGTGGGTAATACCAAACTTAGGGAGTCTTAGTTTCCATATAGTGGGTCAGTGAAGAATAGCTTTTAGACTCTGTTGATGATTTCCTATAGGTTAACCATACAAATTGTAATTAGGAAGTAGTCACATTTATTAGAAAACTTTAAAAATTATTTTCCTTTCACTGAAGAGGGATGGGGTATGTCCCCATTATAAGGATAACATTGATGAAAATGGGGACACATTATACCTTATTTCTTCTTCTTTTATAGGTTTTAAAACGACCAGAATATTTTGGGAAGTTTGGTAAAATACATAAAGTTGTCATCAATAATAGCACATCATATGCAGGCTCACAGGTAACTAATTATAGGGATTTTTGCCTTTCCTCCCCGTGGTCTAGGCTTGGCCTGGGCTGTTTAGAAGGAAAATCTGCTTTCTGGGATTTTCTAGAAAGTCTGAGGGTCAAGGATTTAAGCAGTGTAGTGACCTCTACTGGTGGGGTGGGGGAATTTCTGGTGCTCATTTGACTTCAGGACTTAAAGAGTGAATTGATAGTAGTAAGAAATAGTCAAACAAGATTAAGTGATGGTTTGAGTGGGAGGGGGAGTTGAGTCTATTATCAGGCAATGTAATAATTAGATGATGATTTCTAATTAATATTTTCAGATATTGAAAACTTAATAGAGCATCTTTGTTATGCTGGTATTAGCAGATAGAATACTTGCAAATTGCATTTATTTTTGGGAGAACATAATTTGACACGGTGTCTTTAAATTTTATTTTTTTAAATCTAATTTTCAAAGTTTGTTGTAACCTTGACGAGCCTGTCAAATGATTTAGAAAAATAAATACCAAGCCAGAGATGATACGTTATCCGTATTATATTTTAGTCTACTTAAAATCAGATAAGTACAATTGTTTTAAGATGAGCTAGGATATGGTTTAATCAAAGCTACTACTATTTCTGATTATTGTCATTATTATTATTATTTTTTTTAAGATTTTTATTTATTTGACAGAGAGAGTAAGAGAGGGAACACAAGTAGGGGGAGTGGGAGAGGGAGAAGCAGGCTCCCCATGGAGCAGGGAACCTGATGCGGGGCTCGATCCCAGGACCCTAGGATCATGACCTGAGCTGAACGCAGACGCTTAACAACTGAGCCACTCAGGCGCCCCTATTATTAATGATAGTAGTAGTAAAGGTCTTAAGAATTCCCTAGGCAGGGTGCAAAGGAATTGTTTTTTTTTTTAAAGTTTTTCTTGAATTTGAAACTAGTAACAGTGTGTTTTCACTTTAGGGTCCAAGTGCCAGTGCTTATGTAACCTATATCCGGTCAGAAGATGCTCTCAGAGCCATACAGTGTGTCAACAATGTGGTAGTAGATGGCAGAACACTTAAGGTAATATGGTCCTCTTGATTTTTTTTTAAGGGGGAAGAGATAAAATGTAACTAGGGGAGAGCCTACCATTTACTTATTACATTTGGAGGGAATCTGTTTGAAGATTGCCTCTTAAGCATCCATACTAACTTATGACAGCTAATTTGTTTACTGCCAGCTTATGGAGGGTCTTATTTTACCAGGTAGGAATAAACACATTCATTATCAGGTGATAATCTTTAAAAATCTGTATTTACACATAAATCTTATTTTGTGAAAATAGGATCTATTATTCATATCGGAAATAGAGAATCGTTCTAATTTGTCATCCTTAAAGATTTGGCCACTGATCAATTAAGGTTTGAGTAAAGGGTCGCACTAAGCCATGCTTTATATAAATGGAAAAAGGATGACATAACTAGAAAAAAGAATTTGCTTAGGTGCCTAACTTTTGTAATGTGAAATAGATTTTGTGTATCTTCTCTTCTGATCTCTAGGGAGGATGATTTGGGTACTCAAGTTCTGGAAACCCTAACTGAGGTGTTTTCTTTAGTTCTTCCAAAGGAGCATCATCTTTAATAGATCCTGCTAGTAATAGTTTAGTTCTCCAGTATTCAGAGCCATACCTCTTGTTTTGTCATGTCTGTGCCTTATTTGAGGTGAAGTGAAAACAACAAACATGGAAATTCTCATTGTGCCAATTCACATTTTGGGTCCTTTTATCCCCCTCCCTACTCTTTCTGCAGGCATCTCTAGGTACAACAAAATACTGCAGTTACTTCTTAAAGAATATGCAGTGTCCAAAGCCTGACTGCATGTATCTACATGAATTGGGGGATGAGGCGGCCAGCTTCACAAAAGAGGAAATGCAGGTAGTAAAATAATGTGAATTAAAACTTTGCAGAAAAGGGAGTATTTTTCTTTATAAATTAAAATTGCAAAAGCAAGAACTAGGGATTTAATTTTTTTAATTGTTATTAAAGTAGCATTTTCCAGTGTTCCATGGAATGTCATTTCTACAGAATATTGTTATAATAAAAATGGGTCTATAGTCCATTAAGTTTGAAAATGCTAGATTAATGAAGATAGTTTTCTTTCCTGCAGGACTTCTCAGAGTCTTTAATATGCTAATACAGATCCAAGAAGGGAATGTACAATCAGAACTTAATTGACCAAGGAAAGCATTTTGGTAAATGCTACTTTAGGGGGAATATCAACAAAATGGAAGCTAAGTGGGTTACTGTAATTATGAGGTTTTTTTTCCTTCCTAATTTCCACTCTTTATAGAACATGCTAGAAAATAATAACCTATCAAATGTTGCTGATAACCTAACATTTTTATAAAATGATTTTTTCTATGAAAGTGTACTGAGTCAGTGTCCTGTGAAGGATGAACTGAAGGTTTATTATCCTGTGTTCTTTTTTATATTTCCTGTTCTCTGTTCTCCTTTCAATTTGTAGTATTATAAACATGACAAATAAAAATGTTGACCATATGCATATTAAATAAGGATTATACCAAAGCACAATGCTGCACTTCCCTATTACAGATGAGGACATCAGATTGTTGCTGTGGACTTTTGCAGGAATACCTCTCATTTAGAAGATAGAGGGGCATTGATTGCCACCTTGGACTCTCCATGTTAAACTAGAGAAAGTCTAGTAGGGTCTCTGTTAAGAGCAGATTGTTAAAATGAAATATTACCCTTTTTTTGACTTGAAGTTATTTCAGATTTAAGTTCCATTATAATCGATTCATTGGAATTTCTTGATTGTATTTCTTTATGGTCCCAAAACAGTGTTAAAATAAGGTCTCTGTGATATTTAATGGGAACAGATGACTTCTTACTTAATAAATGCTTGTTGATTTTTTTTTTTTCTTTTTTTGGGTGAAACATTCTGGATAGAATCGAAGGTTGAACCATTCCAAACTAAATTTTGACATGTAAAGAATATGCATTACTCATGCTACTATTATAGTGAAGATTTCTGTCAATAATCTCAGCCCAAGTTGATCTCATTTTGAGTATTATTGAATTGTAAACAAAAATGGACAGACAGTCCCATGGAACTGACTTGTAATGGGATTTAACCCGTCTTTGTGGACTGCCCCTGTAAAATCATTTGAGTATTAGTTTTAGCTCTTAGTTGCTAATGAAAGCCATAATGTCTCCTGAAGTATTGATTGTAGAAAAAAATTTAAAGGCTTTTCATGTTTTAAAGATGTAAAATCCACATCTAACTGTATTTTTTTCTTAATAATTTAAAATTCATATTGTGATGAATTTATCTGCTCTTTATGTGAGTTTAAAATTAATTTGAAAAGAGGTTTCTTTATTAAAACAGTTCCTCTGTATAGAAAGGAAATTTGAACAAATTATATCATGGCAAAAGTCAGATCTTTCCTTGTTACTGCATAATTGAAAATTTAGTACCATATGAAATATTTATAGATCCATTTGGAACAGGCAGGAAGGAGCCCCCTCAAAACAGGGCACAATGCATTGTGCAGTGTATATGATACAGTCCTACTTGATTAGATGATGTTGCCCTTGCTTGTTTTTATTGTTTTGTGTTTGTTTTGATCTGTCCCTTTCTGGGTTTGGTTTTCCTGTAACATCTAGTTAGACCACACTTCTAAAATAATTAAACAATCCTGAAGGTAAGTAAAAATGTCCTTTCAGTCATGATATACATGCAAATAGTAAAAAGTCATTCAAGGTAACTTCATTGTAACTTATTTTTTTTAAGATTTTATTTATTTTTGAGAGAGAGAGTGTGGCACGAGAGGAGGGAGGAAGGGCAGAGGGAGAAGCAGACTCCCCAGTGAGCAAGGAGCCTGATGTGGGACTCAATCCCAGGACCCTAGGATCATGACCTGAGCCGAAGGCAGATGCTTAACCAACTGAGCCACTCAGGCGCTCCTCATTGTAATTTATTTTTGTGTATGACTAATTTCCGGAGGCAGACTTTGCCTAATTTCTCTGAAACGTTTGTGACACTGTCTTCTGATATACAGCATCCAACTACAGGAAATACAGATTTTGTTGTATATAGAACACTGATCTTCAAACTTTCTGTAAAGAGCCAATTAGTAAATATTATAGGCTTTCTGGGCCTATCTGGTCTTTGTAGTAAATACTCAAATTCTTCTGTTGTAGCAGAGACAAGCCATAGACAGCAAGTAAATGAATGAGCATGACTATTCCAATAAAACTTTATAAAAACAAAGGGGCTGAGGTGCCTGGGTGGCTCAGTTGGTTAAGTGTCTGCTTTTGGCTCAGATCATGATCCCAGGGTCCTGGGATTGAGGCCCACATTGGGCTCCCTGCTCAGTGGGGAGTCTGCTTCTCCCGCTCCTGCTCCCCTCTGCTTGTGCTCTTTCTCTTTCTCTTTCTCTCTCTGTCAAATAAATAAATCTTTAAAAAAAAAAGACGGGCGCCTGGGTGGGTCAGTCGCTAAACGTCTGCCTTTGGCTCAGGTCATGATCCCAGGGTCCTGGGATTGAGCCCTGCATCAGGCTCCCTGCTCCGTGGGAAGCCTGCTTCCCCCTTTCCCACTCCCCCTGCTTGTGTTCTGTCTCTCTCTGTCAAATAAATAAATAAAATCTTTTTTTTTTTTTAAAGATTTTATTTATTTATTTGACAGAGGGAGACACAGCAAGAGAGGGAACACAAGCAGGGGGAGTGGGAGAGGGAGAAGCAGGCTTCCCACCGAGCAGGGAGCCTGATGCGGGACTCGATGCAGAACTCGATCCCAGGACCCTGGGATCACGACCTGAGCCGAAGGCAGACGCTTAATGACTGAGCCACCCAGGTGCCCCTAAATAAATAAAATCTTTAAAAACAAACAAACAAACAAACAACTAGAGGCCCTTTTCAACCTGTTTCCCCATCTTTTATTTAAGAATGAAGTCTTCTAACAGGCCATTACAAAATTTTCAGATCACCAAAAAATATTAATTTCTCTTTTTAAAAGAGATGAATACATTGTAAATAGTACACAGATGAAGAGTCTTAATACATTTTTCATTATCTTGACATACAGTAAGAACTCCATTACTTTGTTTTTACATAAAAATTAATGTATTTTAAGCTCCAGACCAGGGACTGGCAGTTTACTACCACACAGGCGCCCCAGGCCTCTAGTTTTTTGAGCTGGCAAAAAAGTTGTCTGTTGATACGCTTTTCTGCACAATAAATGGTTGATGAAATCCTTAATTAATGGCATATATATCATGTAGTTTTGTAGGAAGAACTTTCATTGGTCTACCAGTTCTGTGACATCATCCTCACGGGGTTCTCTATGCCATGAAAAATCCTTACATGTTTATTTAGGATATCTTTAATAATTCAGAAAGTAAGTCATTTTATACCAGCCATTTTGTGAACCCCACTGCAGTTTTAATTTCTTCTTCCATTAGGCGGGTAAGCACCAAGAATATGAACAGAAACTACTTCAAGAATTATATAAGTTAAACCCCAATTTTCTTCAACTATCTACGGGTTCAGTTGATAAGAATAAGAACAAAGTGACACCACTGCAGAGGTATGATACGTAAGTACCGATATTAGTATAATCAGACACCTTACCTTCATGTCTGTCGATCCTCTCTTCTCATTTTACATCTTCTTCAGGCAGAATTCTTTTTGACAGTGTCTATCATTTGTGCAGAATTGTTGCATTATATAGGAAATGTTGAGTCACAGTTTCTGGGTTTGAATGTTTGCTGCCTGCCGCTCCCTGGTAATACTTCAGATGGGCCTCTTGATGGCTACCCCTTTGCGTTGATTTGCAGACTGCCCTGGACCCTCAGAACACCCTCCTTGAAAAAAAAAGGAATTAAGGGATGTTGGTTATTGAAAGGCTCTTATTACTAATTAAGGTTTCCCCTGATATAATGAGGGGGAAAATATTGTAAAAGGGGGAGTGGGAGTTATCTGAAGCATTGTATGTTGGGGACCCAAATATTTGTGGTTTTTTAGTCACAGAAATCATTAAAGTCTTATATCCTCTGAACGAGGAGGATTCAGAATCTTATTCATCTTACGAAACAACTTACTTTTGTGTAGACCTGTATTATGTCAGTGTTTAAATGAATTTATAGTCTGAGGTACAGAGTCATTCTGATGTGGTGATCTTCACATTTTGGGTTATATTTGGTCATGGCCTGTCAAAATGGTATGATAAATAAAAACAATAACTTTAGGGTTGTACTCTATCCCAGATGTTCCTTAAGTTTGATGTGTTAGGATCTTGTTAATGTTTTTTAATTTGGTAAGTTTAATTTTTATAAAATGAATTCATTTGAAGTAAATAGCTATGATTAGTTTAGATATGTTGATTTTCTTTCTTTTTTTTTTTTTAACTTATTCCAAAGTTAAATTTGTTTAAAGTGATATTCTAAATGTCTGGTTGTTACTTGTTATAGTCCAGCATTTAGCGCTAAAGTAATATAAGGGCCATTTTTCAAATGTAGCTAGTAGTAACTACATATATTGTCATCAGGTCAGTTTCTTCAGCTACTTATTCTTGTATTTAAATTCTTGAAGTCCTTGTTAAGTTTATTCACTTTGATGGTAAAGATTATTTAAAAGGCTATTCAAGTTTGTTTATATACACACACACACACACACATATGCACATGTACATACATGTGTATATAAATATATATTAAAGAGGCCACAGAGCAAAACATAAAATTACTGTATAGTAAACTATGTGAAATTTGTTTATATCAAAGCTAAGAATTAAAGCTAAGTCCAAAAGAAATCTTTTTGGGATGATAAGCTTTGACCCTTTCCGTTGATCTTTTTGTACCTACTCCTTTCTACTCCTGGATGTTTACTTTGTTATGAACCATATTCTATTACTTACCTCATTGGTTGCTAACTCAATAGTGCTTCATATAAGAATGGGGTTACCATAGTAAAAATTTTTTTCAGATGATTTAATGTTTATATACATCACTGTTTTCATTAAAAATGTCATTCTAATTAAAACCATATTCTGGGTTTATAGCCCCTAGCGAATTCAGACCAGAAATTTAAAATTTAGATCATCTCTTTGAGATAATGTTTTTTATTTCCCAAATATAAAAGTAATATGTTTCTACTTAAGGAAATTTGAAAAATATATAAAAGCATACAGAAGAAAGTAAATATTGTATGTGATCTCAATACTCAAGACATTTTCCCTGAAAATGATTTGATGTGTTTCCTGCAGTGTGTATTTCTTTGTAGTCCTTTTCCTTCTTGTGAATGTATATATACACAAAATACATTGGTTTGTTATGTTTTAAAACTTAATACTCATTATTATGAATATTTTCCTTTGTCATGAAAACAGTTTTTTATGGCTGCATGGTATTTCATTATACATGAGCATTTGAAATTTATTAAAGCAACCTCCTGCTGGTGTATATTATTTTCATTTTGGTGCTCTTATTTATGACACTGTGATGAACATTTTTTCATATAAACATTTTGGTTATTGCTTTGATGCTCTTTGAAGTAGAACTGCTGAGTCAAAGATGATGAGTACTATTTCCTTGAATTGAATATTTTTTCTGCACATTTGCCAATTTGATTAAAAAAAGCTGTCTCATTTTAATTTGTATTTGAATAATAGAGTGAATGAACTTCTTATAGATTGTGAATTCGTATCTGTTTGTTATGTTTTATTGATGTATTTAAGTGTTGTATGTGCATTATACAGAATTAACTTTCCCCAATTAGTTGACCAGTCTACTTGTGTTTCAAAATAGTTGAATTTATAAATCAATTTTGGAAGAATTTCTATTCTGCAATATAACATTGAATGTTCTAAACCAATAGCATGGTATATCTCTCCAAGTCTTTTGTGTCTCTTAGGAAAGAATTTGTTGGTGTCTTTTCCCTGCTTTATTGTATTGCATCTCCCACCACCACCTCTTCCTATTTGAGAATTCCGAAGCTAAAAATTAAAGACCAGTGTTAGAAAGTGGTGCTATCAGGCATCCTTGTCTCATTCTTTATAGGGCTATCTCCCTATTTTATAAGGCTGTCTCCAGTGTTTTATTCACTTGTAAATGTGATTTTGACCATTTATTTGAGATAAGTATTTTTAATCACAATATGAGAATACCTTGTTATTTGTAATTTGTTGAGTTTTTTTCTTTAGATTGAAAGTGAGAACTGACATTTACTAAATGTCCTTTTGGCCTTTATAACAAGTATTTAGTTTTTCTTCAACTTGTTTTTTTGTAATCAGTTATTATTAGATTTACTAATATATTACTGACTTTGCCTTCATATAAAGTGTAGTCAGAACACATTTATAACTGTTTCAGTAGCAGGAGGGGAATGTCCTGGATACCACGGAGTATAAAACAAAGTACTCATTTAATAACTGCCCAAAGCCAGTTGTTACTGAACCTCAGCTAGGACCAGAATAAATTTTGACATGGTTACCTGTGCTTTGCATAAGTACACAATATAGGAAGGTTTCTTTGGGGATGGAGAAGGGTTGTTTTTTGTTGGTTTAATTCAGGTCCCCCAAATTTAAGGACATGTGATGGCCCAAGGTACAGAGAGTTCTTGTTTTGGCAAGCTCTTATAGCTTGTTTTCTTTCCATGCCAACCCCTGCAAAAGATTAAGTTCAACTGACTGTCAGTGCTGCTGAAGGTCTGCTTTGATCTCCATTTCCACATTGTCACTGTACGGGGTATAGTGATAGGGATGAATTTGTAGATAATTTTCCTTCTTCCCATAGGGAAGACTTGTCAAGTTAGAAAGATGAACAGTATGACTCTTTCCATGGTCCTACCCAGGAGATATGTTTTTCTTATTCAAGATAAGTTGAGAATTAAGCTTTATGGGGAAGAATGAAAAAGAATGGTTTCTTTCTGTCTCTTCTTGTCATTCACATGTAGTGAATAGCAGTTTTACAAGAACTGCAGGAAAACAAAACCTGGAACCTTATGAATTGATACTAAACCTAAAATGTAGTTTCCTCTTACTTCTAATTAAGCCAGAGTACAAATATTAAGAGTATCATAGCTACTGAATCCTCACTGAACCCTGACATGGTCCTGATACACATACATAAGTGAAGTTTCTATAGTGTGTCTTACTCCTGTTTCACTTAAATGAACAGTAAATTATGAAAGGGTATATGCCATTTGTTCTCACCACCCCCCATGATGATGCATTCCAGAGTATATCAGTCAGATGGAGTATAGATATGCTAGTTTTCTATATTAATCAGTTACTTTGAAATGATGAATACAAATGACGAGAATGGGGAATAAGGAAACCATGCAGTAGTGATGCTTAATTAAGGACTGGGGCTATTTTAAGTTTGGGGCTTTGAAATACCTTCATTTAGGTTGAGACACTATTTGTGCCCCAACTGAAAACTGTGAAAGGAATAGTAGCTAGATGGGCTACTGTGCCCAGGGACAGTGAGTAGGCCTACATAAGAATTTGGGGAGCACATTATTGGGTATATAGATCACTCAAGGTAAATGGTTATGACCTGACACTGTCGCTTAGACAAGCCACCATTGAAGGAGTGGGGATGTTCAGCTTTAGACTGAGCTGAGAAGAGGGTTGGCGTCTTGTGTGTGCCTTCAGTCTCCGTTGTCCTGTGTGGGAGATACCATTGTTATCTTGCCAGACCAGGGACTGGCAGAGGCCCGGGGCCCAGTTGTTACCTTACTACTGGCAAGGAAAACTGGGACTGGCAAGGCTCAGAGAGTTTAAATAATTCACCAGTATCCCACACAAATAAGTGATAGACCAGATTCTGACCAAAGTTGCTGTCGCTTTTACCCCCAGGCTCATTCTCCCACTCTGCACTGCTCAGTCTAGAGGAGGTAAAATTCTTAAGAGACTTTAACTTGAATCAAAAACTCTTAACGTGAATCAAACTAATTGACTTAAAGACTATGTCACAACTAATATGTAGTTTGACCATGAAGGTCTCGGGTCTGTAAGGTTTATTATCTCAGGATAAATTGGATATACTATACATCCCAGGAATTAATGGTATTTTAAGCAAAAGCTTTCCTAAACCGCAGTTTGGTGGCAGTAGAGGAAAAGCTAAAGAAAGGAAAATGACTATAGGAATTTGTCAGTTTTTATTACATCGAAGGAAAATGCATGTCTTTTTAAAAACAGCTATATCTTTATTGAAAATCAAGTATAAGCTTTGATAGACTGCGGGCATAGTCAGAGTGCCTTTTTTATTCAGCATAATGGGAGTGGTCCCTGCATGAATCTTGTTCTCCTACTCTGACATCATTTAGTCTGGTTTGATTTAGAAAAGGTATGGTCCCAGAGACTTGTTGAAAATAGTCTTGGGTAGAGCTTGTTAAATCATGAACAGGCTTCAGCACATCTGTGAACTCTCTGAAATTTTATCAGATTTTGTGTGTGTGTGTGTACATTTTTCTGGAGAGAGGACCCATGACTTAATAATAATTATAAATTGCACCTGTGTGTGCTAGTACTTACAGATAGAAGTGATTTCAGCAGTGATTCTCAAACTATGGTCAGGTGCCATGAGAGATGGCCTACATTTTTTTTTTTTTTTTTTTGTAAAATGGATCCCCAGAAAGGCATTCTCCCTTTTATAATAGATAAATGATTTGCAGTTCCCTTTTTTTTTTTGCATGAAACTCAAGGCAACTTACTAGTAAACTAAGTAGATGAATTAGTAAGATTTGCATTGCCTTCTGGGTGTGTATATTAAAATTAGTGAGCTGTAAGATTTTTCTGACCTTTGTTCTCAGAGTCTTTTTTCTTATTTCTCCTAAGAAATTTTATTCCCATTCTGTATTTGGAAATATAAAGTTACTGCACATGTGCACATACATGCTGGAAAACTAGTACCGAGTTTTGGTGTCTTGTTCCACCTACATAGAATATTTTCAAGAAAGTTAGAGAGCCACTGGTATTTTTTTTCCCAGAGGGTGGGGTATAATGAGTGTTGGGGGATGGATAGTTAAATGAGCAGTTGTGTGTTTAAATTCTACTTAAGTATATAGTATCTTTTAAAAGATCAACCTTTATTACTGAAATAGAAAATTAAAATGAATAGATGGAGACAGTTTGACTTGCTGCTTTTGAAAGCTGGCCACAGCCTATGTGTTTAGGATGGTAGATGTTTATCTTGCAACTTTAATCTTAAGAATAATTGAATTTTTTTATTAGTAGTAATCAAAACATTTATTTTCGCTCATGCTCAGTACATCCTGGAGTAATTGAGAAAATTCCAATTAAAATTGTATTTGCCAAACTATAATCAGTCCAGATTATTGATGCATTTTTTCTTACCATGTTAATAGCTCATTGTGCCACATTATGTAAGAGGTGGCCGTATTTTAGTAGTAAAGTAATACTTGAGATGTTAATGTATATCTGAAGCCTGTATCAGATAAACTGTAAAGGCAAGGTACCTGTCTGTAGCTTAAATTTGTCCTTTGCAGTAGCAGCTGTAGATCTCAGTTATTTAAGATGGGCAAGCACGAAAAATTAAAATGAATTCTTCTAAATGAATATGGAGTATTTAATTTAGGAGCAGTGTGAGTATGTATTTGTATATACAGTAACATGACACTGAAATTTGGAAATGTCCATTATGTTGGCATTAAATTATACCTTATTTCCGAAATGCAACCATAATTAGCACAATCATGGAGACTTTGTCTTTTCAATATGATGAACACGAGGACTAGACCTTCTCAGTATTTTTTCTGTCCCCACTCCCAGTCTGGAAAATGGTCTTTTCTGTGATCTTTCTCCTATGTAACTTGTTTTATGTTGCAAATTTTAGAAAGCTGCCAAGAGACTATTTTCAGGAGTTTGATGGCATCGCTACCAAGAATTAGAAAGGAAGTCAAATTCGAGCACTGTCTTTGGGGCAAGTTAGAAGCTAGCATCTGAAGATCCAAACAGAAGAGTAGCTGTGTCACACTGCCTACTTGCAGATAGTTGTAGATCGTGGTTTCTTCATCTGTGAAACCTTTTGAATTTGATAATAATGATTGCTTCTAGCTCTACAATCCAGTAACGGTGCGCCTCTTCAGTTCCACTAGTGTAGTAATCATCAGATACCAGGTGTTGCCGTTTAGACTAAATCAGCATCTCTAGAAACAGATTCTGGATATACACTCTATATTTCAAAAAAATAAATATACATATTTATTTAATGCCATAGCACTGGATTCCAACTTTTGGGTTAGTTGAAAAATACTTATTCCTGAGAAATCTATAATCTCACCATAGATTTCTGAACTATTTAGGACTAGGACTTTAAAAAAACTCAGACTATTTCTACGAAGATGTTACATGTTTACAAATTTTCATTTACAGACATTTACACACACAGCATTGCCTTCTGGAAATATCTTGATTGTGTTTTGAGACCCACCTACCTTTCAGAACTGCTTAGTCCCACTTGAATCCAGTGCTTTTCAGTCAGTTGTGTGGTATTTAAAGATTTAGGTGTTTTGATTTCTCTTTCTCTCAGCATTATTACTGGGCAACGATGATTCCAAGGCTAACATGCCATTCCTTCAGTTCTTGGACCAAATGAACTCTGAGTATGCCTGCTGCAGCCCAGACCCTGAGTGCTTGTTGCTACGGCAGAACTTGTGAAAATTCTATTGGGACAGTCAGGCCTTTCCTCAGGGCCCTACCTAGTTGGCTGAGATGATGTTTAATCTCTTTAATTCTGATTCAGGCTCAGAGGGCTCAGTCGGAGCAAGGAGAGGCAGACCTCAAAGCACCTGTGGAGAGCCAGCAGCAGGAGATTGAATCCTGGAACCTGGAATTAAGGGCTAAGATGGAGAAGCTGGTGAAATCCATCAGCCAACTGAAGGACCGCAAGGATGCCTTCTACTTGTGATAGAAGACCCAGCCCCAGTGAGGATGTCCTCTTTAGACCCCCATCAGACCAGACATTAGCAGCTTCTGGAGAAAACCCCGTGAATGGGACAAAAGGAAAAAGGAGGTGCTGGATACCTTTAAAGCACTGCAAGCCATTACCTACCCTAATCAAGCTACTGCCAGAGTTGGAGGCATGGAAAGCCCCGCAGCGAAATGCTTGCATTGGCATTGGCACCTGGACCACAGATGGAAAAGTTGGAGAAGTGTTCATGGCTGGAGGAAAGCTGTTGTTTTTCATTTGTATTAACTGCTGGAGGACCTGAAGGGACTGCGTCACCTGGTTAGCTATCAGGATGACTCTCTAACCAAAGAGGAAGGTCCTGTTCACAGCGTTGCTAAAGTGTCTGCTTCAGAAAGCCTTTGTGGTAGAAACCCAGCCTTGCATGGCCCAAACTCCCCACCAGCCCTTCATCTTCAAGAGTGAGAGGAAGTTTACTGTCCTACAAGGCTGCTGGTAAGATTCCAGGAAGGCAGTGGGTCACTGACTGCAGAAGTCCCCATTGACAGGAATCCTTCTCAGGTACAAGGTCTCCAGAAGTTCAACATTCTGACTTCAAACAAGAAAACTTTGACCCCTGAGAACGGGCAGAGTCAGGGTTTAATGTATAATTTTGGCTACTTGACTCTGGTAGAGCAACATTCAGTTGGTTTCAGAAAGGGCATCATTAGGGACTGCTGAGGGTGATGGAGGAATAGTACATTATCAGTGTCATGGTTGGATACACCTACCAGGGTCTGAAGCAGGAGCTGAAAACAGATAGCCCTTTGTGTGATTATTTCTAACCTGAAGCTACTCAGTTGCTTGGGCCTTGGTTCTCTGGTTCAGTCTGCTCAGCTTAAGCTCTCAGAATCAGCAGTTTTTTTCTAGGCACCCCCCCCCCCCCCCCGGCCCACCCAAAGCCCTCCTGGAGCTTGCTGGGCCCTGCTCTCAGTTGGCAGTTCTCCTCCTGTATTGGCCGAGACCTTGACCTGGAACAGCTGAGCATGCTGAAGGACAAGCTGTTTGGGCAGGACTCTAGGATTGAGGGTACATTGTTGTCCTGGGCTGACTTCACGAAGCAAGAGAGCCCCCCCACCCCATGCAAGCTACCATTCTAGACATGGTTGCACAAAAATCTGGACTTGGTACATGACCACCTGAGGAATCTGTGGAATGATGGCCCTATCATGGGCTTTGTGAGCTGGAGCCAGGAGCACCAGCTGCTGAAGAAGACCCATCTCTGGAGCCTTTCTGCTACATTTCAGCAAATCATTGGAAGGGGACATAACCTGCTCCAGGGTGGAACCTCAGGACAGTGATAAGGTGATCTACTCTGTGCCGCCCAACAGCAGGGAGGTACTGCAGTCACTCCTGCTGACTGGACTCATCCAGCACTACCAACTGCTTTCGGAGGGAGAATATACCTGAGAATATGCTGTACTGCCTCTATCCCTGAATCCCCTGGAGTGAGGCTTTTGGGTACTACCACCAAGAGAAAGTTAATCTCCAGGAACAGAGGAAATACCTGAAACATAGGCTTCTTGTGCTGTCTGTAGACAGGTGGATGAGCTGCAACAACCACTGGAGCTTAAGCTGGAGCCAGAATTGGATTCATTAGGGCTGGAGCCCAGGATGGCATAAGGGCCAGAGCTAGGCCTGGAGTTAGAGCCACTGCTTGAGGCAGGACGGATCTGGAGCCAGCACTGGAGCCTACACTAGGCGTGGTGGCACAGAGAGTGCCAGAGCCAATCCTGGGACCAGAACTGAAGCTGGAGCCTATTCTAGAGCCATTCCCAGGGAACCTCAGGAGACAACTACCGTTGCTCTATGATATGCTTGTAGTGTAACTTGAGATGCAAATGAAAGTGGGGCCCCTGTGCATTTTGGTGTTTCCTGGTTATGTTAGAGCAACAGACTTGTTCAGAAAGAGGCCTTTCTGAACAGAAGTGGCTAATAAACTTTGTGCTGACCTAGAAAAGAAAACTGTAGATTTTTTGTTTGCTTATTTTTAAATAAAAAAGCCCTGTGCAGTTTATCTTAGTGTACCCAATCTTCTTTCATCTGGTATTATGAGGACTTGGCAGTTCTTGACAAGAGAATAGTCCATTTCATGGAGTAGGTGTCTTTCTTCCATATTAAATGTGGTATTTATTAAAGTTTATTTTCCTTTCTTAACCTTCTTGGCGTGATAATGGGTTGGTGGATGTTGAATGTAAAACAACAAATACTTTTTTTTTTTTTTTAAGATTTTTTATTTATTTATTTGACAGAGAGATAGAGAGAGAGAACAAGTAGGCAGAGAGGCAGGCAGAGGGAGAGGGAGAAGCAGGCTCCCCGCCGAGCAGGGAGCCTGATGCGGGGCTCGATCCCAGGACCCTGGGATCATGACCTGAGCCGAAGGCAGCTGCTTAACCAACTGAGCCACCCAGGCACCCCTAAAACAACAAATACTTAATATGACTATAACTTAAGCAGACACAGAGCTTGATGAGGAAGGAAGTTCACACCCAGTACTAGGGAAGTTGTGAGAACTCTGACCTGTTAGCGGTAGTCTTGGGATAAGTGTTACCTGTCCAGCCATTAGAGATCCAAGGAGTTCACATTTATTAGAATTGGAATTTGTAAATATATTTTTTTTTCTGTTGAGATTATACATGCATTTGCAGGGATTCTCCCATCTGTATTTTCTTTTGCACTGATAAGGTTGCACTTACAATGGCAGGTTTAACTATAATTTGACTCTTTACAGCCTACGTAGGAAATAAAAACAATTTTTAGTTTTATCTTTATTCTTAAAGCTTTTCATTTATTATTCCTTGAATAGTTAATTTTAAGGTAAATTGAAAAATATATTAAAACTGAGTGGAACATAAGCTTACTGATAACCTTGCCCCAATCCTGTTTTTTTAGCAGCTGTCTTTGGTTTAATGACACTGATCTAGAAATTTTTAAGCATCTTTGGTAAACCTTTCCCATGCAAAGCATCAAATGCTATAAATCAGTAGTTATGAAACCTCAGTTGGCATGGGGACTAGATAAGTTAGTTGTAATCCAGAAACATTATCAAGGTTTATTCTGAATGCAGTATTTTCATAGATTGCCCTTGACATTAGCAAGACTAACCTCACCTATACTGAAAATTAATATTTAGTGCTCTTTAATGGTGGTGGCTGAGAACCTGAACTGAGGTAAAGACACTGCAATTCTTCCTCTGTAATGTCTTGCTTTCATCCTTTTGTTTCCATTATTTCTGTTTCCTCTCACCTTTAAGCCTTTATTCTCGTAAGAATAGCACAAGTTTGGGGAAGATGGTGGAGTAGGGAGCACCAGGAATCTGTCTCCCAACCTGGACAACAATTGCACTGGCAGAATCTGTCTGATGTAGCTATTTTGGAACTCTGAAATCTGTTGAAGGCTTGCAAATTCCATGGAAAGACTTGGGTTAATTTTGGTCAATTTCAGCTCTTAGGCCAAGCTGCTATCTATCCTCTACCCCCAGCCACGTGGCAGGCAGCTGTGCACATGTTCCTGGAGTAGCTTGCACTTAGCTTGCAGAAGCCAGGGTGGGCAAAAAGACCCTGGCTTTCATATATTGAGGATCTTTGCTCTAATTGCTCATTACTGCTTCTGATCACAGAGGTGCAGACAAAGAAGTAGGCAACCATTGTTGCAAGCCCCTCCCCCTCTGGCTGAAATGATACCCAGGGGATTTAAAGGACTAGTGTCCTTCCCCTCTTTTCCCCTTTCAGTTTTTCCTTTTCCTCCTTTTGGGTGCTAGATATTAAAGACTAGGAGATTCAAAAACAACTGCATATTGGGAGAAATGTAGGGTTTGTGCATGGCTAGAAAAAGGCTCAGAAAAGACCTCAGAAGACTTTAAATTTATACCTAGGGCTGATCTTTTGCACAGAGACCGCCTGCAAAAAAGCAAACAAATAACAAAAAAAGCAAACAGTGAGAAGGGGGAGAATCTGATTTCTAAAGGTACTACGTTACTAGACTCAAAGGGCCAGTGTTCAGTAAAAAATCAGTTATGTATATAAAAGAAACAAAAGTATGGCTCATTCAAAAGAAAGAATGATCAACAGAAACTTCCTGAAAAAAAACCCAATGGCAGATACAGTAGACAAAGACTTTTAAAAAAACTCTTTTAGATTCCTAAGGAACTAAAAGAAGATGTGGAGAAAGTAAGACAAAGTATGAACAAAAGGGAAATACCAATTTTAAAAAGTAGGAAAGCAAAAAGAAATTCTGGATCTGAAAAGTACAGTAATTTAAATGAAAAATTCACTAGAGGATTCAAAGGCAGATTTGATTAGGTAGAAGAATCTGTGAACTTGAAGAAAAGACAATGGAAATATTATAATGAGTTTGAGGAACACAAAGAGAAAAGACTGAAGAAAAGCAAACAGAGCCTAAGGGACTTGTGGGACACCATCAAGCAGAGCAGCAGTGTATGTATTGTCAGAGTTCCAGAAGGAGAAGAGAGAGAGATGCAGAGAGAATATTTGAAGAAAAAAAAAAAATGGCTGAAAAATTCCCAAATTCAATGAAAGAAATGAATATAAACATGGGACAACCTTAAGGAACTCTAATTAAAATGAACTCAGACAAACATTGACACACTTATCAAACCAAAATCAAGTCAAAATTTCATAATCAAAAATAAAATCAAATAAAGTCAAATCAAAATTTTATTAAAATGCCAAAGACAAGGAGAATCTTGAAAGCAGCAGGAGATGTGAATCATCATGTAGAAGGAATCTTCAATAAGATTATCAGCATATTTCTCGTGAGAAACTTTGGAGGCCAGAAGACAGTGGGCCAATATATTCAGAGTGCTAAGAGACAAAAACTATCAACCAAGAATTCTCTATCCAGCAAAACTTTCCTTAAAGAGTGAGGGAGAAATTAAAACATTCCCAGATTAACAAAAACTGAGGGAGTTCGTGATCTCTAGACCTGCCCTGCAAGAAATTTGCTCAAGGGAGTCCTGCAAGGTGAAATGAAAGAACACTAGTAAAGGTAAATGGGCAAATATAAAAACTAGTGTGATTGTAACAATGGTTTGTAACTATACTTTTTGTTTCCTACATGATTTAAGAGACCAATATATTTAAGGTTCAATATATTAGTGTAAAAGCTAAAAGGGGTTGGGATTGAGCTGTAAAGGAACATAGTTTTTGTATGTTATTGAAATCAAGTTGATATAAATTTTGAGTATTATAATTTTAGGATCCTAGTTAAATATAATTCCCATGATAACAAGGAAAGTAACTCTAAGATATACACAAAAGGAGATGAGAAAGGAATTTAAACATTTCACTAGAAAAATGTCAGCTAAACACAGAAGATAGTAATGCAGGAATTTGATGGGGGGAAAGCTCTAAGGCATGTAGAAAACAAATGGCATAAAGGGCATAATCACTACTTCCTTATCAGTAATTACTTTATATGTAAATGGATTCAACTCTAATCAAAAGACAGATTGGAAGAATGGATAAAAATACATGATCCAACTATATGCTATCTACAAGAGACTCATATTAGAACCAGAGACACAAACAGGTTGAAAATGAAAGGATGGGAAAAGATAATCCATGAAAATAATACACAAAAGAGATCAGGGGACTCTTCTACTGTCAAACAAAATAGACTTTAAATCAAGAGAGACAAAGGACATTGTATATGAATACAGCAAGAAGATAGAACATTTAAACCTTTATGCACCTAATGACAGAGCATCAAAATATATGAAGCAAAAACTCACAGAATTGAAGGGAGAAATAGTTCTACAATAATAGGTGAAGACTTCAATACCCCACTCACAATAATGGATATAATAACCAGATAGAAGATGAGTAAGGAGAGAATTTATTTTTTTAAAATATTTTTTTATTAATTTATTTGAGAGAGAGCACACAAGCAGGGGGAGAGTCAGAGGGAGATGGAGAAGCAGACTCCCCGCTGAGCAGGGAGCCTGACGTGGGGCTCGATCCTGGGACTCCAGGATCATGACCTGAGCCAAAGGCAGACGCTTAACCAACTGAGCCACCCAGGTGCCCTAGTAAGAGAATTTAAACATAACTCAGCTGAATCTGACAGACACCTACAGAACACTCTCCCCAACAACAGAATACACATCATTCTCAAGTTTATGTGAACATTTTCCAGGATAAGATTATATGTTAGGCCACAAATCAGTAAATTTAAAAATCTAGATACCATAGTGAGTATCTTCTCACCGTGGTGGGATAAAGTTAGAAATCATTATCAAAAGGAAGTCTGGAAAATTCAAAAAATTGTGGAAATTAACACTTTTAAACAACTAATGGATTAAAGAAAAAATCACAAGGGAAATTGGAAAGTACTTAGAAATGAATGAAAATGAAAACAAAACATTAAAACTTACGGGAAATTAGCAAAGGGGATGCAAAGGGGGAAATTTATAGCTATAAATGCTTACATTAAAAAACAAAGACCCAGAGTCAGCAACCTTACTTTACAACTTAAGGAAATAGAAAAATTAAAAAAAAAAAAAAAAAAAAAGGAACAAACTAGACCCAAAGCTTGCAGAAGGAAGTAAAGATTAAAGAAGAGAAAGATGAAATAGCAAATAGAAAAACGGTAGAGAAAAACAATGAAACTAAAAGTTGGTTCTTTGAGAAGATGAACAAAATTGACAAACCTTTAGTTAGATGTAGACTATGAAAAACCACAGAAAAGCCTCAAATTACTAAAATCAGAAATAAAAGTGGGGACATTACTGCAGATTCTACAGAAATAAAAAGAATTGTAAGAGAGTACTGTGAACAGTTGTTTGTCAACACACTGGATAACCTAGATGAAATGGACAAATCCCTAGAAACACAAAACCTACCAAAACTGTATTATGAAGAAATTTTAAAAATATGAATAGACATATAATTAGTAAGGTTATCAAATCACTAATCAAAAATTTTTCAACAAAAAATGTGAATTCTACCAAACATTTGAAGAGGAACTAATTATAGTCTTTCTCAAACTTTTCCAAAAAATTGAGGAGGAGGGACCACTTCCTAACTCATTCTATAAGGCCAGCATAACTCTGGTACCAATGCCAAAGACATTATACAAACACCACAGACCGATACCCCTTATTTACATTGATGCAGAAATCCTCAAAAAAAATGCTATCAAACAGAATCCAGCATATTAAAAGGGTTACAAACCATGATAAAGTGGGGGTATATTCCTGGAATGCAGTGATGGTTTAACCTAAAAAATTGAGCACTTTCATGTGTCATATCAACAGAATGTAGGATAAAAAACACATGGTACCTCAGTTGATGCAGAAAAAGCATTTGACAAAATTCAGCACCCTTTCATGACAGGAACAATTAACGTAGGAAGGAAACTACCTCAACATAATAAAAGCTGTATATGAAGAACTCACAGTGAACATCATACTCAGTGGTGAAAGACTGAAAGCTTTTCCTCTACAATGAGGAACAAGGCAAATGCCCACTTTTATCACTTCTATTCAACACATTATTGGATGTTCAAGCCATAACAGTTAGCCAAGAAAAAGAAGAGACATCTAAATAGAAAAAGAATAAGTAATATTATCTCTTTTTATAGATAATATGGTCTTAATATGTAGAATGTCCTAGGGATTCCACATACAAACAAATGGTTTCACTAATAAATGAATTCAGTACAGGTTACAAAGTCAACACACAGAAATCAGTTGTATTTCTAAGTGTGAACAATGAATAGTTGAAAAGGAAATTACAAAAAATTCTATTCACCATAGTGTCAAGAAAAATAAAATACTCAGGAATTCCTAAGCAAGGAAGTTAAAACGACTTATACAATGAAAATACAAAACATTGCTGAAAGAAACTGAAGATACATAAATAAATGAAAACACATCCCACGTTCATGGATTGGAAGACGATATTATTAAAATGTTGCTTTTACCCAAAGTTGTCTACACATTCATTGCATTCCATATCAAAATCCCTGTGATTTTTTTTTTTTTTTAAAGATTTACTTATTTTAGGGAGAGGGAGAACAAGCAGAAGGGGTAGAAGGAGAGAGAATATCAGCCAGACTCCGTGCTGAACACAGAGCCCAACACGGGACTTGATCTCACCCTGAGGTTATGACCTGAGCTGAAACCAAGAGTTGGCCACTTAACCAATTACGCTACCTTGGTGCCCCAGTGATAGTTTTTGTTTGGTTGTGTTTTTTCGCAGATAGAAAAACCCCTCCTAAAATTCATACGGAATCTCAAAGGACCCCAAATAGCCAAAATAATCTTGAAAAAATAGAACTGGAGGGCCCACAGTTCCTAATTTCAAAACATAACTGCAAAACTGCAGTAATGTAAACAGCATGGGATTGGCATGAAGACAGATACATAGCCCAGTAGGATAGAAAAGAGAACGCAGAAATAAACCATCACGTAGACAGTTAAATGATTTTTAACAAGGATACCAAGACCCTTTCCCCTGTGGGGGAAAGAAAAGTCTTTTCAACAAACGGTGCTGGGAAAACTGGATATTTACATGTGAAAGAATGAAGTTGGACCCTTACCGAACACCATATTCAAAAATTCAAAATGGATCAATGACCTAAATGTAAGACCTAAAATAATTATTGACTATAAATAAAGCGAGAAACTTAAGCAAGCTCAAGGAGTTAAGTTTATTCAGGAATAGCAGAGGAACTGCAGTTTGGAACAAGCAAACTGTAGCATGCTACAGGCGAGTCCATTGAAGATTTTTGGTAGGTTGTATTTATGGGCAGGGAATGGAAAGAGGGGAGAGTTCAGTTAGAGTCCACTAAAATCAAAAACAGGAAACCAGCCTTGAAAATTTTCCTGAGCAAACGAAATCCTCCCTGTCACACAAACAAAGCTCAAGTCATCCCATTATGTGAGATCAATCCAATTTGAGCCATGTTCCATTCATGCCTCTGGCAGAACTTTCCAAGGTCGATATAGGACAACCTCTGATTATCCTCCCACCCAAGAAAATTTCAACACTATCCACTTTCTGAAAATCAGACATTTCAGAGGACTCAGTCTTTTAGTCCTTAGGTTTACTTTCCTGGGGGCACATATGTGAGATTCTCCCTCTTGTATTCTGCAGTTCTGTTTTAGATTGAAGTTCTTTCACACAACAAAACCATTAAAAGAAAACACATGACTAAAGCTTTACAACATTGGATTTGGCAGTGATTTCTTGGATAGGACACCAAAGGCACAGGTAACAAAAGAAAAAATAGATGGAGCTTAATGGAAATTTTAAATTTTTGTGACTCAGAAAACACTGTCTATAGTAAAAAGGCAGCCCACAGAATGGGAGAAAATACTTGCGAATCATATCTGAGAAAGGATTAATAACCATAATAATATAGAGAACTAAAACTCAACAACAACAAAATCAAATACCCTAATTCAAAAATAGGCAAAGGACTTGAATAGATATTTCTGCAAAGAGGATAGATGGTTATTGAGCACATGAAAAGATGCTGAACATCACTAATCATTAGGGAAATGCAAATCAAAACTACAATGAGATAATCTCCTTACACACATTAGTGTGGCTACTATGAAAAAAGCAGAAAACAGAATCACTAAATTCTCCTGGAACTAATATTACACTATGTGTTAACTAAGTAGAATGTAAATAAAAACTTGAAACATTAAAAAAAGAGGAAAAAATAAAACAGTAAAAAAAGCAGCAGAAAACAAGAGTTGGAAGGGATGTGGAAAAATTGGAACCCTTATGCTCTATGGGTGGGCATAGAAAATGGTACAGCCACTGTGGAAAACAGTATGGTAGTTCCTTAAAAATTAAAAATAGAATTACCATATGATCCATCCATTCCACTTCTGGGTATACAGCAAAAAGAATTGAAAGCAGTACCTTGAAGAGATATGTGTGCACTTACGTCTTAGCGCACAGTAGTTTAAACATGGAAGCAGTCCAAGTGTCCGTGGCCAGATGCACGGACAAGCAAAATGTGGTATAAATACAAAGTAATATTATTCTGCTTTAAAAAGAAAAGAAAAGGAAAATACTCTATGATTCCGCTTATGTGAGGTACGTAGTCAAAATTATAATGACTGGGAGGGAGGAGAAAATGGGGAGTTTAGTGGTATAGAATTTCAGTTTTATAAGATGAAAAGAGATGGGGATAGATGGTGGTGATGGTTGTACAACAGGGTGGAATGTATTTAATACCACTGAACTGTACACTTAACAAATAGTTAAGCCAGTAGATTTTATATGAAATCTGCTTTACCACAATAAAAAAGTTTTTTAGAAAATGTTACAAGTTCCTCTCATATCATCTTTCTAATACTGCTTTGTTTATATCGTTTCTGTGCTCAACAGTTTCTCTTGGCCTCTGGTGTCTACCATTTGTCCATACCTCCCACTGTTGTCAAAATCATCCTCTGTGTTAGCTAAACTAATTACTTAACTTTTTCCCAAACCCATCTATGACCTTTTGATGTGTGATACACTTGCTATTCCTACCTTTAATGTTCTTTCCTCCTTTTTCCCTTTCCTCTCCTAATGTGTAAATCTTTTTAAGGACCTACATAAATTTGAACTCCCCTAGGAAATATTTCTTGATTGCCCCACTTATGGTGGCTTCTCTTTCTTTTAAAGACCTATGATATTTATGGTTTAAACAATTCATTTAGTAATTGGCACTGGTTGATGTTTGTTCGTGTTTACCTATCTCATTTCCCCAAATGTCTCCAAACTTAGTGGGCTCTAAGCTGTATCTTAAAATTATTTGTAATACCCATTTGACCGTAAAATGAATTGATTTATTGCTATTTTGTGAAAATAAAGGTGCTGTTTAGTGAATTCCAGACCCATTTTTCAAGAGTCACGAGCATCTGGTGATGTTTATGCAGAAGATACACTGGGTATTCTGATTGCGTCCTAGCCCTTGTTAAATTTTTCTAGAGCAATTAAATGTGGTACCAGTAAAGTTGTCTGGCTGTCAGGGTAACTTTGTATATATTTACAGCCAATAAAATAATTTTGCGAAATTTGGAATCTTAATTTGTTTTGCTGTAATACTATATCATATTAGTATTTGGGTACTGATCCTTATCTTTTATTCATGTGCTAGGTTAAATACAGTTAGTTATGGAAATGCTTCGCTAGGTCACTGTTGTAATGCTTGTAAAGATTTCATTTTGTTGTTAAGTCAGCAATTCTTTGTTACTTTACTGTTGTACTGCATTTTCCCTATATGGAAATCAAGTGTTATGTCTTTGTTTAATAGTAAATAGTTTACACAAAAGTTTCTGTTTTGTGTGTGTGCATTTATACACACAAGTATGCCTTCTCTAGGGTTGTAAGTAGGCTATTGAAGCAGTAAAGGAAATGTATTGCTCTTAAGAACCTGTGGAGAACATTTGAGTGACTTTTATGCCCTCTGTTAAACACCTGGAAAAATAGGTGAGTATTATGTCAAGAATTTTAATGGGGAATGTGTTTATCATGTGCACAAAACTGAATAATGGATTAAATTTTTGACCTACTACAATAGTACTCATATTAAGCAGTACCTTTTTTTTTTTCATAAGTTATTATTTCACCCATTGTTTTTGGAGAATCTAAGTAGAATGTAAGTTGCTCAAGGGTAGGGATTTGATCTTATATTTCTTTGTATCCTCAACATCTCAGCTGATATCTTTATATCATAGTGTACCAACAAATGTTAAGATAATAAAATGTCTATTTTTCTGGCTTTTGGGGAGTTTGTTTTTATTGTGTGAGAATGACTTTACTCTGATTTTACTTGGTGTGTTTTTTCTTTTTACAGCCCCATTGACAAACCTTCAGATTCTCTCAGTATAGGGAATGGTGATAATTCCCAGCAGGTAAGATTTTGATTCTGTATCGCTTCATTCATCTTCCATTCCCTGAAATGGCATTCTATCCAAGTGAATTTTCTGGGTAGTGGAAAATACTTTAAATACGGAAACAATTTAAAAATACTGTTAGTGGATATCTTTTTAAAATCTATTATAATTAGTCTTCCTTTCTTCCACAGAATATTCTGTGTTAGAGTATAATTTAACCCTTTCTTGATGACTCAGAATTATCCTTATGACCACATGTTATATTGTACTGTGTGGCAATATATTAGTGTCCTAAGAATCTACTGATATTATTGGTCTTTTTGACCCTACTCCAAAATGGTCTCAGACTAGCATGCCTTCTTCATTCTTGATTTTAAGAGTTGTTTCTCTGCTACGTGCTCCCCTTGTTGCTTGTTGTCAGCTTTAATTTTCTGTTTCTCACAGTGTCCTTGCCCCCAACAGTTTTCCCTTTCCCCCAAACGCCTGTGGGCTTTGAAATAATAAACCAAATAGTTCAAAGTTGTATCCACATTGATACTGAGTGAGGTTCTGATCTTTGTATACTGGTTTGTATCATCTTGTCTAGGTGCTAGTTTTTCACTGCATAAGTTTCTGTATACCTTCTTATATTGGTACAGAAAAATATAGTTCTAATCTGTTCCATAAAGAATGGCCAGTTCCCCACAATGTTTGTGAGAAACTTAGAGATCTAAAAAAGACTGCTTTTCCAGAATTTTTACTCAGGTTCCATAAAAGAACTTGAAAATCAATATATTCTTTGTATGTTTTAGGTTAACATTAAAGATATTTTTCATATTAACTTAAGAATCATTGTAAAGGATATAATTTTCAGGATATTATAAATATTGGTATTTTTAAATAAAAGCACTACATTGCTTTTTAATAAGTATCTAAGAGATTCGAATATCAGAATATTTTGTTGCTCTGTCATTCATCTTAAAAAAATACACACTTTTTTGTAAACAATCAAATTTTATATCATTCCATGTTCTTCTTGAACTCATTCTTCTACTTCTGCTGTTACAGAATTTTATCTTAATATAATATAGTTTATTCTTGACAGGCATATACCTCTCTCAAAAATAGATGGGAATTTTCAATTAGAAACTATTTTTTTCTGACAGAAGGCTTTAAATGCCAGTTTTCTTTCTTTTTAAAAAAATTTTTAAAGATTTATTTACTTACTTGAGAGAGAGAGAGAGAGAGAAACTTAAGCAGACCCCCCCTGAGTGTAGAGCTCATTGTGGGGCTCAATCTCAGGACCCTGAGATCATGACCTGAGCCCAAACCAAGAGTCAGAGCTTAACTGACTGCCCCACCCAGGCGTCCCCCAACTTTCTTTCTTCTGAATTTTTATTCATAGTTTTGATTTGATCAAAGCAACTTACTTAAATACAGATTTTGATAAAAATTAGTTATTAAACACAAACTCTAAAACTATATTAGAAATTTATTTCTTAATGAAATATGGATAGGGCTATTTTAAAATTGGTTTTCATTGGGGCACCTGCGTGGCTCAGTTGGTTAAGCATCTGCCTTCAGCTCAGGTCATGATCCCAGAGTCCTGGGATTGAGGCCCGTGTCAGGCTCCCTGCTCAGCAGGAAGTCTGCTTCTCCCTCTCCCTCTGCCCCATCCTACTCATGCACAAGTGCGTGTGCTCTCTCTCTAAAATAAATAAATAAAATCTTAAAAAATATATATAAATAAATAAAATTGGTTTTCATGTATCCATGGATGAATATTACCTGTTGGTACAAGGAGACAAGTTTCAACAGCAATGTTAGTCATGTTTTCATTTTTGAAAATGTCAGTGCTGAGGATGGAAGAAAGAGTATTATCTCAGTATCAAATTTTTGAACTCTTTCTGAGTTAAATACCTAAGAATCATAAAGATTTATTACAAAAATTATTTTTAATGATGTGTTTAGAAATAACGTGATTAGATCTTCTTTCCATTTTGTTTAAAACTTAAGTATTGGGGCCTGGATGGCTCAGTCAGTTGAGTGTCTGCCTTTGGCTCAGGTCATAATTCTGGAGTCCTGGGATCGAGCTCTGAGTCGGGCTCCCTGCTCGGTGGGGAACCTTCTTCTCCCTCTTCCTGCTGTTTCCCCTGCTTGTACTCTCTCTCTCCCCCTAACAAATAAATAAATAAAATCTTAAAAAAAAAACCAAAAAAACTTAAGTACTGGGAATCATCTAGTTTGCAAAACAGTCTAGTCATTAGTCACTCTCATCACCAACCTGAATATTTTTTTTTTTTTAAGATTTTATTTATTTACTGGAGAAAGAGTGTGAGTGAGAGAGCATAAGCAGATAAGCAGCAGAGGGAGAGGGAGAAGCAGACTCCCCACTGAGCAGGGAGCCCGACTCGGGGCTCGATCTCAGGACCCTGAGATCATAACCTGAGCCGAAGGCAGCTGCTTAGCTGACTGAGCCACCCAGGCGCCCCCAGTCTGAATATTTCTAATAATATTTTTGTTGCTCTCATAAAGTTTTCACTCTTGGTCAAATTACTATAGTTAGATCCCAAAGAGTGAGCAATAGTTCGTAAAGTGAGAGAAGATAGGTTCTGAAAGGAGAGGAGACTGGCTTAGTCTTTTCAAGAAGGAATCAGTTTTAGAAAAGAGTACATATGTAATTGATGGATTTTTTAAAAATTCGTGTTCTCATAAAGAAGTGTTTAAGCACCCCAGTTTCAAGACCACTGTTCTAATGCCTTTTGTTGCAAGCCTTTCTGATGGCGGCTTATTAAAGTGTATAAACTTCTATTGATTATTCTTTTCTTTTCCTATTTTATTTAGATATCTAACAGTGATACGCCTTCACCACCACCTGGTTTATCAAAATCCAATCCAGTCATCCCCATCAGTTCATCCAATCACAGTGCACGGTCTCCTTTTGAAGGGGCAGTAACTGAGTCACAGTCGTTATTCTCAGATAACTTTCGCCATCCCAACCCGATCCCAAGTGGGCTTCCTCCTTTCCCCAGCTCCCCACAGACATCCAGTGACTGGCCTACAGCACCAGAGCCACAGAGTCTCTTCACATCAGGTATACAACAATACCACTGCATGTTAATAACATTACTCAGGCTGAAATGAGACCTTGCTTAATGTGTTTTTACCCCTTTAAGCACCCCCACTCCCTTTTTCATAAAATTGTAAACATTTAAAGGGCATGGAGTAGGATGGTTAGATAAGTAGCTGTATGACTTAGGACTTAATGTGTTAACAGATTTCTCCAGAAATCAAGGGTTAGATCATTTTTCTGATAATAAAATGCTTATTCCTCTAAGAATTTTTAAGGGCTTACATTTTTAATCGTATTTGTGTTTATATAGTTAAATTTAAGATTTTTTTTTCTCCAGCTGATGAAGAGGTATGTTAGTTAATATTGAAAGCTATATTTTGGCATTTCGAGCCATTTTCATTTTTATTCATTGTAAGTTTTCTTATTAATGTGAAGGATGGCATAAAATTAATATTGAAAATATAGTACCTATTATCGGAGCAGACAGTTTTAAAAAATACATAAAGTTTAAGTAGATATTTTTTCATTGTTACATTATTTTTTCCTAGATTATATAAAGCATATATTCAAAATTACTTACACTTTGTCTTTGATAAATATATTTAAAAAAATAAACCTCTGAAACAAATAATACATGTTAAAAAACAAAAAAGAAGATAGTAGGAAGGGAAAAATGAAGGGGGGAAATCGGAGGGGGAGACGAACCATGAGAGACTATGGACTCTGAGAAACAAACTGAGGGCTCTAGAGGGGAGGGGGGTGGGGGGATGGGTTAGCCTGGTAATGGGTATTAAAGAGGGCACGTATTGAATGGAGCACTGGGTGTTATACGCAAACAATGAATCATGGAACACTACATCAAAAACTGATCATGTAATGTATGGTGATTAACATAACATAATAACATAAAAATTTTAAAAAAATAAACTTTACTAAGTGAATTCTGTTACATCATATTTATTACCTTATTTCATTGAAATGACTTTCTCCAGGTTTTGGTTATGAATAGCTAAAGGTGTAATTTGGGTTTCAAGTACTTTGTTTTCTTTGATTACCAAAATCAGTCTATATCATTCAGTTTTTGAAGTTGGTAACTTAAGATGAAATCATTGCTAGAAGTATATGAGACCTTTTATAATATAATCTTAATGTGCTAAGAAATCATACAGATTTTGGATATATTTGCCTTTATCTTATGATGTTTAACTTTCACTAGTGTGCATACTCGTTAAATACATAAGTGAGCTATGTATTTTAAATTTATCACTAATTGTCTTCCCAACAGAAACAATCCCAGTATCATCCTCTACAGACTGGCAAGCAGCATTTGGCTTTGGTTCTTCTAAACAACCAGAGGATGACTTGGGTTTTGATCCCTTTGATGTCACTCGAAAAGCCTTAGCAGACCTGATTGAAAAGGAACTGTCAGTCCAAGACCAGCCTTCCCTTTCGCCCACATCTCTTCAGAACTCCTCTTCACACACTACAATGGCCAAAGGTCCGGGCTCTGGATTCCTGCATCCTGCTGCACCGACAAATGCCAACTCTCTCAATAGTACCTTTTCAGTCTTGCCACAGAGGTTCCCTCAATTTCAGCAGCACCGAGCAGTTTATAATTCATTCAGTTTTCCAGGCCAGGCAGCCCGCTATCCTTGGATGGCCTTTCCACGCAATAGCATCATGCACTTGAACCACACAGCAAACCCCACCTCAAATAGTAATTTCTTGGACTTGAATCTCCCGCCACAGCACAACACAGGTCTGGGAGGGATCCCTATAGCAGGTAGGTTCATTTATAGCCTTTGAGAATTTGTGAATAACTCATGCCTTCAGGTTGTTGGGTGGGTAGGGTGGGAATTTTTGAATAACAGAGAATACTTATTATTCTTGGAAATTTCTATGGGGAAAAAAAGTCCTTATCATAATTTAAAAATTTTTAATTGGATGGATGCCTTGTAATATTGAGCTTTATAAGGATGGTGGAGTATTATACCTAGTTATAACTTGGAAGCATTTTATTTAACAGGGTAGTTACCAAACTTTCATGTGGAATATAAATGCACAAAAAAAAGAAAAAATGTGCTCTGAAATTATGGTGCTGGAAAGTCCAACACCATGGTACAAATTCTGATTATACATTCTAAAAGTAAACTGATTCAAAAAAAATTTTTGAAATGGTAATTAGTGAGAGCATGAGGGATGAAGCCACTCTCTAACTACTTTTGGCAGTTACTTATTTTGACTGATACACACGTGCAAACACACACACAAACTGTGCTCTATGTTAATAAAGTACTTAATATTTGAGAACTCTGATTATTAATGTTTCACAGACATATGTGTATACTTTCTGTGAAAAAGCAGTTGTTCAAGGAGAGATACTTTCCCTTTTGGTCTGTCATGTTTTTATTTCTGGGGAAAATACTAGGTTCCTCATAAGTGATACCAGAATACTTCTGGTTTTGTACTGCTACCCTTGAAGGTTTCAGAACTTTGGGGTTTTAAGGTCCCATATAACATTTATTAGGTCAAGTGACTTCTATATCTAAAGGAATCCTTCTTATTAGTAGTTTTTTTTTTTTTTTAATTTACTTAATTTGGGCTTTAGAGATGACTGGTAAAAGAGAGAGTTTGTTCCTCTCCTGATTCTCTCAAGTAGGATAGAATCGTCCCTCACTGTATTACATAATTCGTAAAATTTATTGTTATCCCTTGTCATGGCCTTTAAGATATGGCATGGCACAGTCTTACTGTAATAATGTGCTGTTACCAGCAAGTTGTTTGTTCTCTTGTTTTTAGCCAGGTTGATAGGTGAATTTGAAGAGATCCATCAGACTTCTTTGGCTCTTTGGCCATTTCATTTTCAAGACAAGTAGATGGGTTAAGAGAATATGGTTTGTGACTTTTGATATAGTGAATTTAACAGTTGATACAGTGAAGTTAATTTACATAAGCATGATACACCAATGTATTGGTTTGTATATCAGTGGGACTCATGATATTCGTTCATTTGATTATGGTAGTTAGTAGGTAATTCAGAGTGACATTTTTCAATCTTCTCCTTCTACGTGATACTCACTTGTGAAACACTTAAGTACTCAGTTCCTGATACTGTGTTTTTTTCTTCCATTCAAGACAGCATATTAGAGTGTAATTTTGTTTTGTTTTGCTTTAATCATTTAGAAATGTGGCATTTTAATGACTAATAGTGTATCTTATAACTGATTATAACATTAAGAGTTAAAGTTAAGTTCCCCTAAATATCCTAAACATTTAAAAGTAAAATATTAAACCAGTTATAGTGAATATTTGGGTTCCTGTTTGCCCAGTAATGAACTAGGCCATGTGGGTAATGTAAAAGAACTCTAAAATATGGATATTATTTCCAGGTATTTTGCAGTGTAGTTGAAGAAATAAATTTAATATTATGTATGAGAGTGGTAACTATATGATAACTGGAATCTGAGAAATCTCATTTGAGCCTATAATTGTTGGGGAGGCTTCACTGAAGAAATAGGAATTGATCTGTACTATGGTATCTTGGAATTGGGTTAGTGGGAAAAAGAGAAAGACCTTTTATACTGATGGGAACTCCTGAATAAAGGCGTGGAGGCAGGAATTAGTATGTCATTTCATTAAGAGGCAATAGAACTGCCTTCAGTAATGGGAGGTGCTTATGTATTGTATAAATAGAATGGACAAGAACATGGGGAGCTCTGACAGTGAGGCCGCACAGTGTGGAGTTGATATGATAGGAAGAAGGGTGCCTTTGTGGGACTCCAGTTCTTAGCTGTCTTCATCGTATACTTTTATTTGACTTATTACGTGACTATCTTCAGTAAGTTATCTGTTCTTCTGATTTCACAGTTACCATATTGTCCATTAGCACAAAAAGAATAATTTTAACCCAAATATTTCAAGCCAGTATATATTGTGAAAATGCCACAGTGGAAATGAATAATTACTGATTTGTGAGTGTAGTTGTCCTCATGTTAGTCATTTGAAATCTTCATCTAAACTAGATACTTTCTGAAAAAAATGTGGCATTAAATTATGGTCTTATCTTTGTGGGTTTTCTTTTTAACATATACTCAACCATAGAGCATAAAATACTTTTTTTTCCCAGAAATTCTAAGAATGAAGTCACCAACTTGTAGGTTCTGAATCATTGTTGTATTTTGTGGGAGGTCGGGAGAGTTTGTTATTTCAGATTTTCAGTTTTTGACTATGCATACTTGTTTGGTATTTAAATGGTGACTTATGATTAAGCTTATTATTAGATTATTTTTAAGTCTCTGATGACGAGAAATTTTAGTTTTAATGAAAAAAATATTTAAAATTGTTATTAAGAGTTACACAGAATACTCTCATGTCCTATAAATATTTGGCAAATATCTCAGGAAGATGAATGTGCTAGACCTCAAAACAGAATAGTTGTATAATTATAGCCAGATCATTTAGGATTTTCAGTAACAATTAGAAATGACAGAAAGTGGAATTCTGGAAAACGATGTACATTTTAACTGTGTCTAATTTGAAGCAATTTAATACCTAGGCAATATCTGCCTCCCCCACCCCTAGTTGTAAATCAGTTGTGCTTGAGTTGAACTATTGAAATAGGTTCAACTTTGTATCCTGCAGTGAATATCATGGTATCTTACCAGGGTAGCTGTTCGTGAAGTCTTCATAATGGAGAGTACCTACTGTTTCTCTGATACCTGCCACTTTAAGATATGCTTAGACAATATTCAACACTGGAAAAGGCACGTATTATTAATTTATTCTTTAGATATGTAGAGCAAAACAGGGTCCCTGACCTTTAGGAGCAAATACTCAGGTGTCAGTCACCTATATATCCTACAGATACCATGTCTATATTTATTATATATTTGTATTTAAATTTTTAGTTTTGGTTTGTTTCAGTTAAATTATTAAAAATTGATATATCTGAAACCTATCATGGGAAGGACAGTTGCCAGGGGTTTGACAGAAATGCAGCTTCCATTTCTTATGCCTACATGAAAACTTTTTTTTTGTTGTTTAAAATTCATTATTTTCTTAATTAGGTAAAATCTTTTTAGCAGCATTTTCTTGGCTGCACATCCAGTTTGCTAAGCCTAGAAGGATTTTTGAAATAAATATTCTTGGGGAAAAACTTTGATTGGTGGACAGTTATAGTAGGTCCATTCAGATCTCTTTTGCTATTGGAACCATGTGCTTTTGTTTAAGAAGTGACTTTTCCTAAAAAGTGACTTACCTTGTTCAACTCCTTCTTTTAGAAAAAGCAAAGCTGTGTTCCAGAAAGGTTAAATAATTTGTTAAAGGTCAAACATTCAATTAGTAGTAGAATTAGGACAAGTACCCAGATCCCACATTCAAACTGAAATGTTTTTCCACTACAACATTGATGTTCACCTTCACAAATGAAGATCACTGGCATGTGCTTTAACTTGGCTTTCTTCCCATAGTAATTGATTGTTGCTCTCACACACTTGCAGGTCCCTTTTTATCAACAGTATCTATTAATGAGACAATTGGCCAAGCTCAGGGATATGGCCTATAGCTACAAAATAGAATGAAGTTTATCAACTTGATAAAATTTCATCTCTTATGTGGTCCTTATTAGTACCATGTTCTCACCAAGAACTCTAAGATTTCCTCTACACAGCCTCCTTGCTGTGTACTTGGAGTTTATTGAATCTTGGCCAATTTACTGAAAAATTATGAAATAACCTGTTCTAAAGGCTGAGTCTTTCTTCATGTTGTCAGTTAAATTTGTCAGTTAAGTATTTCCAAATGTAATTTTGCAGATTTGTTTTTCAAAGAACTCTCTGCCAAGATGTTTTTATTCCATAATGCTAAAAATTGTTTGGAAAACAAAAAATAGTAAGTCTCAGTCTGTAAGCATTGTTGTTTTAAGATATACTTAGAGAAATACTTGAAACTGTTTAGGATTGGATTTTTTTCATGTTTTTGTTTATTCAAATTTTACTTGTGAGAGGACATTTTTCTTTAAATTTTATTACTGAATTAGCTATTTTAACAGTGACTTGATTGGATTTTGAGTCATGTGTGAAACAAGTCACTTGCAGTCCAGTAATTATCAATTATAATTAGGAGAACTGATCTCATTTTGTGTATAGTTCTCTGACCTAGAAGTAGTCATCTCGCTTTCAGTCAATTGGATCGTTGTATTGTTAGCATTTTGTTCTTTTCTAATTCCTTCAGAAGTACACAGTGAATTTTCAGATGCTATATGATAATTTGCTGAATTAATATTTATATCTTTTTGTTTATTTTTTATAAACATAATTTCTACCTCTAAAACATGGATTTGTCATTTTTCCTTTTAAAAACATGTTTTCACATCTGTGAACTTATTTTTAATTTTTTTCACAAAATACTGTTAGGAGGAGTATCTGAATTTAAAAGGGGTCCAATTGGCTTGGAAAAGAATGGCTTTCCTGGTCTTTTTTTTTTTTTTTCCTTTTTGTCTATTTATAATCCTAAATCTATTATATTTGTTCTTATATCTGACATAGTATTAAATTGAAGGGTGTGTTTATAGTGTAACTACTTTCTAGGTACTTGATAAGTTTATATTTTAAAATTCATGTCTTGTTTCACACCCAGATTCCAGCCATTAAGTATGTATTTTATATATGTATCATATTCCAAATATTGAAATCATTTTTAAAGGGACTGTTAACAAATCTAGTCACCCATAACTAGACCATGACTGACTTTTCCACAGGGGAAGAAGAGGTGAAGGTTTCGACCATGCCACTGTCAGCCTCTTCCCATTCATTACAACAAGGACAGCAGCCTACAAGTCTCCACACTACTGTGGCCTGACAACAGAACTGAGAGGAGAGGATTAGACTCTGGGGTGCTTGCATGGGCAACCGGATTTTTGCATGATTCCTTTCTGATTTCGCATTTAATGTATACACCCAAAAGAGCCAATATAAACGTTCCTCATGCCTACAACTAGTGTGTTACCTCATAGTTGCTAAAGTATTTCTTCATTAGGCCTTTAACACGATTTATTAGCATAATAATTTTGGCATTGTTTCTCATGAGTGATACTATTTTTAACTCACACAAATAAACTTGTAGTACTAATTAAGATCCCAGATGAGATTAGCTAGAATTGTTCTTATTTTGGCTCTATAACTGAAATTATGCAAAGATAATGGTAGTTCCTTGTTTTCTGATTTGTGAAAAAAAAAATGGTAATATCCTAATATACTCATGAAAAAATTGAAAATTAAGATAATGTCTATTGCATTTCTTTGAATACTTGAGAAGAAAGAAAACATATAAAACAAAATTGGTGGTGTTGTTTAATGCTCAGAAGGATGTTGTCAGCAATTATTTTTAGTTGTATGGATTTATAGCCTATATTAATGCATTACATGTTTAGAAACTGTTTTTGTTGTCTCTCATTTGCACATTTGCACTTTCTTTTTGAATGGTTGTTAATTATATATAGAAGGTTAATTATTATAGACTAAATGCAATATCTCTTTTCTAATGCACTGCCTAGTATACCAGGAAATGCCTCAGAAACAGAATTTCAACTTACAGTTGATTCATCAGAAACTTGAATATGGGGTAAACATTGTATGTGAGAAGCAACCATAGTAGTGTAACATTTTTATTGAACAAACAGTAGTTCTGTGAGATATCTGTTTGGAAACTTCGTTGTTTAATAATGAAATGTGATAATAAAGCTATATTACAAGTACCTGGCCAGAATGAGACTAAGGTGGAGGAGAAGAGATTGGGGATCCTCTAAAATGAGGCCATGTAAGATGTCGTAGATAATTTTGATCACAGAGGATAGTGAAGTACTTAATTAGGACATAATATGAAGTGATGTTTTTGGATAATACACAATTTTTTGAAATAGTTTTAAAGCTGATAATGAAAGAAAAAAAACTGAATTCAATTCTGAGCAGTGGACAAAAGCTAATTCAGAAAACATGACCATATTCTGCCTAAATTAAGCATCTGGAAAGAACGGGGAAAGTCAGCTCTTCTCTTTACGTTTTCAAGAAACAATTGTGATAAAAGATATGCCTTTATTTGTTAAAAATATTAAAAGAGTAATGTGAATACCAAGAAAGAAAGCCTAAGGATTTTAAAATAATAATTATTATTTAAAAACACATTATTAGTGTTACTTAATATCATGTTGGAGTTTTTGAGGTTACCTCTCTATATGAAGTCTGGTTATTTTCTGTTAGCTATATAATACAGCAAATGAAATGGCTTTGTCCTCAGGTATAGTGGGTAAACTAAAATCTATTCTTAGATACCCTTTGATTTGGTTAACTGAGGTGTGTAGAAACAGCTAACTAGCCATTTAAATTATTTTTGTAAGATTCTGCATAAGTGACAATCTCTAATTTCTATTCAAAAGTGACTGTAGGGCAGCATTACAAGAAATTTAGAAAATACAAGTAAAATACTGTAGACTTATTAGCCAGAAACCTTTTATCATAGGTTAATTATGGTTACATTTTTGCTGTAAGAGGCTAAGACATCCACTTAATGTCTCCTGTGGTGCTAAGGTTCCTAGGCTTTGGGCTTCCCGTAATGAAGCTTACTAGTACATAGCTTTCTCCATCCATCAGTGCAAGCCTTTCATCACCTGGATCTTTTTACCAAGACAAATGGTTCCTCCCACTTACTTTACTTCTCTGTGTTGAGAGAGAGATACACCTGTTATACAAGGCTTCTTTCCTGTGGTTGCTTTCTGTCTCCTTTCTCCTTTCTAGCCAAGGCCAAAAAACTGTCAGGTAGTTTGTCTAGACTTGCTAGAATCCAAAACTCTCTCCCTGCCTGCTTCTCCATCCTTCACACTTTTGACACACACCATACATCAGGAAAATGCGTCTTGGGCACTTAGGCTTCAACTTAATTATTTTCACATTGAAAAGCTGAAGATTATCCTTTAACTTCGTAATTTTGAGCCTAGAATAATAAGCCTCACCATTTTGCTTACCTAATATTTCATATAGAGTGGTGTTTTTAAAAAGTGAAGTCTTGAAATCATAGTGGTAATTAATTATATTAAAGCACAGAAGAAATTACACAACACATAAAAGAAAGTACTGCTTCACATAGCAAGTAAGTTGGTGAAGCCTAATGATGGTAAAGAATGAAAAATTCTAAAAAGCTTCAGATTAGTTTTTGTTAAATTCCTGCATGATGAATGTGTCATGCACAAGGGAAGCTTTTTATGCTTTTACATCCTAATTGTAAATGCCAGAGTTCAGAACCCTTTGGATGTACTAGGGAAGTTACGAGTTTGTAGGTATGTATAGCTGTCTGCTTTTTTCTGGGGAGAAAATCAATAGTTACTAAATTTATGAAGGGCTTGGTGACACCCCACTCCACCTCCCACCCCCGGAAGAGAAGTTAAGAACTGCTACCCTGAAATGGCTTTAGTGCCACTGTAGGAAATAGAGACCTGGAGTGAATGATTTAAGTCATGATGAATGTCAAGTGCCTCTTTTTATTTTCTTAAGATTCCATTAGAAAATATTTTCTGGTTAATAATATTTTCCTTTTCATTCTACTGTCACATTTTGTTTTTCCAGGTGGTGCTTTTATATACTCTCCCCTTATTACAACAAAATATTAGTCAAATATTTGAGTGCCTATTCTGTATAGTGACCTTTAGTTAGGTCTTGAGGGTTGAATAAAGCATAGATCCTATCATCAAGGATAACAGTCTCATGACAGTTTTATTTCAAATTGTTTCTGTAGGGTCAGCACTTAATGTATTTTAACAAGTACCTCCATAGTGGTCTAGACTCATTTTATTATTCATCGCTCTGACAGTGGCGCTAACATAGGGTATTAAATATTAATACCCGAAACTTTAAAATATATGATAATTTGGAGGGAGTGAAAAAAAATCTTAATAGGGAAGACATACATTCACAATTCTGACTTAAGTATCTTAGTCGCGTGTGTATGCTTATGTCTCTCTTAGTGTTCTGGGTGTTAAATAGAGCTTTCTATATATGTGTTCTTTCCAAGGAAACACTTGAATGCATTGTCTGTGCACATTTTTTACTGACATTGCTCCTATTTGTACGGTGTTCCAAGCACCTTCAGGATTGCCAGAGCTTCTGCTGTGACACAGGTCCGTAAGGGAGCTACTCCCACAGAGGCATTGCTTCAGAAAGCCAAGAAAAAGGAATGAATTGCGGGTGCATAGAAATCTTACAAAATGACAACCATTGTGTTATTTGTGCATACATTAAGAACTGGGGGATGTTTTATCCTGTTGAGTTATAAGGTTTTAGATTTTTGTTTATTTGATCTTGAAGTTTTCCCAAATTTGCTTAATTGGCTTTAAGAGATGGATATCATACAATTAAAAACACAATAACATTTTTAAAAGATTATCTTATAAAGAGGTGATAACCCAAAACAATGATATATATGTCTTTTCCTATAAAATATGGACCAAAGTCAGTTATCCAGTGTCAAGCTAGTCTTTCTGCCCTTAGTGCTATATCTTTCTCCTCTCAACCTTTTTTATCTGAATGAGTACCTACTGTATTGTCTCCTTGTGCCGAGTAAATGGCAGTAATATATGCAGGTATTTACACAGGAAATGTTTAGCGAACTAATCAAACACTATGCTGATAAAAAAGTGAAAATGGGAATTAAGAAAGCTAATGTAAGCTGGGTCAGGGAGAGGCTTCATAAAGTCTGGGGCTTTTTGGAAGGATGGCTGAAATTTAAATGATATAAGGGGGAAATAGAATAAAGGGAACAGACTGAACAAAGAACCAGAGACAGAGATTGCAGTGGTCTCTAGTGATTAGGAGAGAAGGACAGTAAGAAGATGGACTAGTTTGAGGTATATAGATCATACAGAAAGGTGGAATTAGTGTGCAAAAGCCTTAAAAACTGGGAAGGATAGTTTAGTCTTGATAATGGATGTGGTCAGTGATAGAGAACTCTAGGTTCTTTGCTGAAGATGTAACTTGATTGTAGCATTTTAAAAAGATTAATTTGGTGGTGTTTGCTTGAAATTAGGACTACTTAGAAAACAGTTTTCAGTATGTATATTGCTGGGCAGTACAAATAAGATGGCCTGGATTAGAACAGTAATAGTAGGAACGGAGAAGAAATTATGAATTAGAAGCCAGAAAACATGAGATCTAAGAAAAGGCCTAGGTGTCTGGTGAACTTTAAAAATGTAACTTTCATAAAGGTACAGATGGAAACCAGATTCCTAGGATTCAGAGGAAAAGTCAAGGATATGGATGCAGCAACCATTGATTACTTACTTAAGACATTTGGCCCTTAAGGGAAAGAGAAAGACAAGATGCTTACCAGAAGGGTGGTAGATCTTAGAATGCATTGCTTTAAGGTAAGGTGGATATTTAAATATTTAAAAGCAGAACATATAGAGCTATTTGAAAAGAAGACATGGACAGTGCTAAAGAGAAGGCAGACTAATCCAGTAGGGTAGCAGATTTCTCTAGTGCTGGGAGGAGATAAGCTCCTGAGATGAGGTTATGGACTTAGCTTTAGAGAAGAGGGCATTGTTCTTTGTAAGGACAACCAGAAAATCTAGGAAAGAGAAGGTGAGATTAGAGAAAATGAGAACACAGGAAGGGACTCATATCAGTTATTATCGAATGCATATTGTGTGAGAATGGGGGTGAAGAGTGGAGTTGGGACTCAGTAAAGAAAGGTGATTAAATAAACCTGTGAGAATAAGCCTAGAAGTACATCAGAAAGAAATTCAAGAATTGCTGGGTAAAGATAAAGATCAAATTAAAAACTTTCAGAATCCAAATATGTATGGTTTTGTATGTGTTTCTCTGGTTCTGAACAAAGCATCAAGGATAGACAAAGCAAATATTGAGAGTTTGGTTAGAAGGTGAAAAAGAAAGGGATACAAAGATATTCAAGAAGACAACATTGAAATACCTAATCTTGTGGTCAAGAAGAGTCCACTAAGGCAGGAAAGAACCAATGGTGTGAGTGTGTTGAAGGGAGGTCAGTGACTTTAGGTTTTGGTGAAGTCAAAGAACAGGTATAGTGTTGTTAAGGGAATGACAGATTAGGAGACTGGTCAGCATGATGACGGTTCAGTGCTGAATGATGAATGAGAAAGGATGGTATATAAATGTCTAACATCAGAGCTGGGGGTTGGAAAGGCAGTTAGCTTTCATAAACTTCTCTACTCACTTACCTTCCAGCCATTTCTTGAGAGTAAGAAAGCAGACTGCATGAAAGAGAATTGTAGAAAGCATGATACTGCTTGGGGAATCCTGGGTCAGGTTTTTTAAGTTGATGACCCAAAGGAAAACTTCCCCTGTGGGATAAACATTCCTTCCTCAGCACAGGAAGCACAGTGCAGGGGAAGGCTTGGGAAGAACCAGGGATGAAACTGGACAGGTGTAGGTAAGCCCAGTGAGTGTGAGGGATGGTGAACATGTTATTTATGATGTGGAAGGTTTAGAGGCAGTAGGTCTGGTAGTTGAAGAGCCCATATTACAAATATGAGCTAGTTTCTTCCAAGCACACATACAAATTGAAAAGAACCAACTCTTCTTACTTAGTTGTACTGGGTCATTCTGTTTTATTTATATAGCACATTGGAATTAAAAGTAGTAGATTGGTGAAGAGTAGGAGAGAGAGAAATTCAGAATTTTATTACAACAGGTTATAAAAATATTTTGACAGTTTGTCCCTAAAGAGAATGTGCCATGTGAATAGATACATATAAACCTACAAGTTATTGAACTAATCTATTCTTACATTTTATATACTTAGATGTGACCTCTAGGGAAAATTGCTGAAGATAAAGTGAAACAGGGATGGAGATCTACATTTTTTTTTCTTTATTCAGTTAATAGCAAATATGCCTAGTTTGGAAGCATTTTTAATTTACTGACATTAACGTATTTTTTAAACTCACTGGACTTGATCCATATATCTCAGCTGATGTATCAACTATGACATTTAAAAGCGATAATACTTCAAAGTACAAGTCATTGCTCAAGAATACTGTTTGTGAAACCACGCTGATGGATCGAGAAGCCACTGCTCCTTCGATCTCCTTTCTGCCCTGTGATTTGCTGCCATATATTGCTGGGCGTACCAGCCTTTAATACCAGCTTCCTTAGTCAGGAGCTTTTTCCAAAGAATCACTCTTGAGAATTCAAGATTCATTAAGAGAATCTATTCTGTTCTATAACGTTTCAGAGAGTCTATCCTGGGTTTGAGTTACACAAAAATCTAGTTTATACCTGTTAGGTACCTAGAACTGAAGGAAAGCCTAAGCAATCTAAGTTGCTTGAGAATTGAACTGAAGTACCTAGAAGTTCCATGAAACAGATGGAAGTTGTTGTACTGAAAGAACCAATCCATTCTGTCCAGGTTCCTTCAGACCATGCTTCCTACGGCAGCTATTGACTTTACTTTTTTCTTAGTCCACTTCACATGTGCGATTATTCTAAGGGTTCCTGGAAGCTCCCAACTGACCCAGGAAGGTACCGTGCTTACAACAGTTTTGTTGTTCAGCTCCTGTTTGGTACTCAGACCCACTATTGTGCTCTATTACAAAGCAACACTACAAACCCCCCCTCCCCCCGCCCATAAAATGTATAAAGCTTCTAAAGCACCCAGTACCTTTTTTTGTTAAATAGAAGTGAAATTCACACAACATACAAATAACTAAAGTGTACAATCCAGTGGTCTAGTACTGTTCTTTAATTATATCACTGTTACAAGAGCAAAATAAATAACCCACTCCAGCTGTGAGAATTTTGGCTTATCCTTTGTTGGGGCTGTGTGCACCTGGACTCGGTGTTTTACCCTGTAGGTTGAAAGGCAAATATTAAACCTTCAGATATTCCATACTCCTTGACAACAATACTACTTAAGATTGTGGGTGAAGCAACTTTTATATACTGCCCTTTATAAAAGGGAGGAAGGCAAGGAGCTATAGGTAAAAAAGCTTTAGGATACATGTATTCCTGAGTAGGTAAAAATGTTTGAAACAACCATGTGAATAGTTTTGAAATAGCAATAATAATAATTTCTGTCTTTGTGACATTTGATTAGCATCATGTAAGAAAAGGTTTGCTTAGCAGAGGTATACTATAAGTGCAGCGCTCTCCGTGGGTGTGAGGGTGAATGTGTGTGTGCACGTGTGTTGTTTATACTTAATAATTTTCATTTAAATTCTCCACTTAGTGAATGTAGCAGAGGAAAAAGCCTCTGGCCATTTTTCTGTGACGTTTCATGTATTTATTCCTGCTATGTTCTGCTTAATTCATATGTTCAGGATAAATGATGCATTTATAGTCTGTTTCTAAAATTTTTTTAAAGAAATAAAGACCCTATTTAAACGCAGCAAGGCTATAATACTGATGCCTTTCTCACCCCTGGCCATATTTTATCTGAACAAATATTTTCATAGCTTTTTCTCATGAGATTTCAGTCTCACTGGTAAGCATACCCATCCCATGTTTGGGAAAACCTAAGGAAGGGATAATAAGAAAACTTCTATTAGAATAAATTTCAGAGCTTTGAAATCTGGACATACTCTTTAACAATCTGCCCTTTAAAGACCAAGTAATAATAATGATAATAATAAACAAGGCTCAGAAGGATTGTGATTTGCCCATAATCACATTCTAACAACAATTTAAAGTTCTCTTAGCCCTCACCATCTGAATTTGCCTTCATACATGTAACTCAAGGAGAAGAAAACTTCAAGATTCAGAATATATCTCTTCTGTAAACTTTGTTGTGTCTTACAGTTTGATTATTATAGTAGTTCTTGCAAGTCAAGGGCTTTCAACTGTGAATGTCAGTGCAAATAATGAATCGAAGGCTTTCAAAGTGTCCATCTACTGACGACTGTTATCACAGATCCTGTAAGTTGTGGAAACTGGTTTTAAATGTGACCCAGTGATCTTGGAGTAACATTAGTGACGGGTGGAGGGGGGTGTAACCTAGCAGGTACTCGTAATGTAGACTTAAACTACCAATGTCAGAATTAAAATAAAGATTAAAACAGAGGTGGAATTAAATTTACCCAGGATTTTTCTGCAGTACCAAAGAGCATTTAAGGAGCAGCATGCATGATCACTAGACTGGTGACATCTCTAATATTACAGAATGAAAAAAAAAAACTTATAGTAATGGCACCAAGATGTACTACACTCACACTAAAGCTGTCATCTCAGACTCATCTTGAAGAACTGCTATATGCTACACCATGTAAAACAATAGCATATCTGCTGATAATGTTTCAATCAAGGAGGTTGTTGTTTTCAGCATATTGAAACAGAGGGAAAGCTCCACAAGGACTTAAAGATGATAATACCATCACCATCTCCAAGAAGAAATGCAGGAAAGCTGACTGCAATCAACTTTTGTAGCCTAGTGCTGTTTCCTTATATGGTGAGATCTTATCCCAAGGACTGTGCTAACATTTACACTCTGTTATCAGTCTTGCATACTGAAATCATGTGTCTACGGAGCAGAATATAGTGATCTGGAACATTACTGGGTTGTTTTTTAAGTGTTGTCATTTTCTATGTTGGCATTTGTAAGAAGACCGATACCCTGTTTATTTTTTCCTGTATTACATCTATAAATTGAGTATCCAGCTAAAGGTAAACGAGGCCCAGGGTTATGAATTCATCAACCAAAGTAGGAAGTCTGTCATTGGCTTTAAGCAGAATGTTGGGCTACATACCATTGTTTCACTTATGTTAAAAAATGAGTTTTAATTAAAACTTATAAATATGGATTACTGATATACATGCCCTAACAGGCATCCGCCCTAAGTCCCAATTTAGGGTAAGATTTGCCATCAGATGTTTCTTTTTACTGCTAAACCGTTCATTAATTAAAGTAGCTGTGGCCTGCCCCAGACCAGAGAGATGTCACGTATCTTGAGTTTTGGCACAGTCAGTGCTGTTACGTGTAAACTCCAAGACCTCACCTGTATTTTAAGTGATACTTGATTGGAATGAAGCCGATTAGTAAAATAAGCAAAGATCTCATAATCTCCAAATACATACATACATCCCTGCAACCTTTGTTTTATAACACACTTTCAGGTTTTAATTCTTGACCACCATGAGTCTTATATTAACACCTTGTGTTCACTTCTGTATTTGGCTTTTTTCTTTCTTTGGATAAAGAAGAAAATCCTCTTTCCCCGTATAACTTTTCACAATTAGAGAGGGAGTTCTCTACTAGATCTTAATGTGCACTCCCTGTATGGTTACCCTACAACATCCCCGACAGGCCCGAATTTTCCCTTTTCGAAGGAGAAGGCTCTCCCTCTCAGGCTGCTGAGTGCTTATTCGAGTCTCTCTGATCATTTATCTCCCAGTTACCTCCCCAGGAACCAGTCTACCATCTTTCAGCTTATTTCCAAACTGGCATTTAGTTTTAAGTGATCTTTTTTTTTTTTTCTTTTTCTCTCTTAAAACAGCACATTTAAACAGTAAGCATAGTCTGAGTTTTGGAGTAGATTAACAATCACTGCAACTGTTAAATGTTGAATTGATAAAGATTTTTGACATTGTAAGACTGGTATTATCCACTTTCCCCAACTTCTGAGTTATTTAGCTCTTTTAAAAATCATTTAATACTTCCAGACAATATGACTAAAATTCAGTGTTTTACAAATATGTGTAATTTTTAATAGAATTAAATTTTTTTTCACTGAAATGGTAGTTCTAGTTCAGTATAAAGCTCCAGGATATGGTGAAATAAGAATTGTTGTTTCTGATTTGAGTTTGAGAATGTATTCACTTGGTCTTCTTTCCTTCTTTCCTTCCTGCCTTCCTTCACAGTAGGGCTCAACATTGATTAAGAATTGGTTCTGTCAAGACTATCTTTGGCAATCTTTTTCAGATCCAACTATCATAAATGATAGCTAAGGATGAACACTTAAATAAATGTATATTTTAAATGATTTTTAAACTAAGGCCCCTTAGTGGACTGGTGGTGAGCATTTAAGCCTTTGAATTCATCAGGGTTTTTTTGAAATGCTAATCTCCACAGGAGTATTATCTTTTGTAGGTCTGCAAAGGATGCATTCTTACTAGGACTAATTCTTTTTAAATTGAGACATCACTTGAGAAATGGAAGCACCAAAGTTTTTTATTTCCCCTAGTATGTGAATAAATAGTATAGAGGAAGAAACAGCAAAATAGTCTTATTTTTTTTAATCAGACATTTCGTATAGCTAAAATAGCTAAATTTAACAATATATATGCTTGTTTTGAAAATCAAACATTTATTTGTAAAAGAATCCCAAACGTTAACAAATATCTCTTGGTTTGTAACTAGTACAATGAGAAAGAACTCTTAAAGATGTGTGCTTGCTTGGTCTGTTGGGTTGGAAATGTTTACTACCATATACATCACCATGACTCTACGCATATCTGTTTGATTTAGTTTTTAGTATAAAATAATGAGAAAGCTATTTCATTTCCTGAAATTTTTTTCTGAAATTAAGAAATAAAGCAAATTACTGTTTTAATGTCTGAAATGATACTTTCTAAGAATGAAGCTCAGAGCTGGGTTATGAAGAATTTGTCAATTAAAATCGTGTTTCAGAACATGGATAATTTTAGTCTTTTTTTGGGAATTTTTCTGACTTTGATTTAAATCCATAAGATAAGATAGGAGCCATCTTTCAGGAAAAGATGAGACTGATCTTCACTGTCAAAATAAAAGTAAACTGTGTAATTAAAGGGAGTAAAAAACTGGGTTTGGTGTTTTTAATAACTTAGAAAATTTGGAAATCTTTTAATTTAGAAAATTATGAACATCAGAAATCTTAGGAATTTCAGTAGACACATAACCATGTGGGGATTTGCTGCACAGGTAGCAAAATACTTTGGTTATGAAAACAAGCCCGAAGAGGAACGTATACCCCCATAAAAGCGTTTTATCCGCACTGAACAATCAAAAGCTATCACTGACTTTGTTCACAATGGCCAGCCTCTAGTGAACCACTAAAGAAAAAACAACAAGCAGAACAGCATCACTTTTAGGAAAGAAGATCCAGAGTAGACATTCAGAAAATGTTGAGTGAAAGCTAATGGTTGAGAGAGTGATATTGGTGTCTGATTACTTCTGGAGGCCTCCAGAACCTGGTGTGCTTTGTGTTACATCTAGACTTTGGAAGCATTTACTCAGATTCGTTTGCACATGAGTTACAACTTACGTCTTGGTTGTACTGTGGCATTCATTGTCGATTCCACTCCATGATCAAACCTTTTCTTCTGTCTTCTTTATCTCTGAACTCTGGAAACCTCGGCTCTTGCCGTTTACTTATTTCTTCAACACCATCCCCACAAAGCACTCGCACAGTTTTTAGAATGTCACCTAATAACACTTTTTTCTTACTTCCAGTTTCTCATTTGTGATAGCTATAAATAAATACGTAAATACATAAGTGAACATACATGTGTGTGTGAATGTGTGTACATCTTCCCCTAAAACAGGCACATACACACAATTCAGAAAGTCTTTTAAAGGCAACTAATAATTCTTAAAGAATTTTTTCTTTTGGTGAAACCAAAATCTATTTCCCATTTATACTTCTTGTCAAATATGTGAAGGCGGTTACCACTTGTCTGGTAACTTCTAGAGGTAGATGAAGCATTCTTAGGCCTTCCAACCATTTTACACTTAGCATGGATTCTAGTTCTCCCTGTAGTCTAGTTCTCCTCTACATGTATTTTGATTGGACAAGGAATGCTTTTCTTAAAATATAAGAAAATCACACTTTAATAATCCTGATGTGTTCAGATAATAGATCTATTTTTTCATTAAAACTGTTCTTATTCTGTATATTTGTATATTCCTTTACAGTTTACAGAGTCCTTTTTTAAAAATGTCCTGTGGGCGTAGGTATTACCCCCATTTCGTAAGTGAGGAAACTGAGGCTCAGAGTGGTTTCACTTGCAGTTTGCCCATTGTCCTACGATTGCTAATGTAAACATTGCACATCTATTTACATAGTCTTAATGTTACCATTTTAGAAATTCCATTACCCATTTGTCATATTAGATACATGCTATTGAGTAAAACCACTAGACCCTTTTTTCGTACATGTGACTGGTTAGTTAGATCTCTTTCATACTGTACTTTCCTAATACATTTTTAAAAATCTGAATGTATATACCTCTTAAATTTTGTGCTTCGATTTGATGAGGTTAGAGTATACCGTTTGTGCATCACCATCTTACAAGTTTGTCTTATGAAAGAACTATGATTTTAAAGAGATAGATAAATGCTATTGGTAACATTAACATTTATGTGAAGAATTCAATGATTTTTAATTGAATAGCTGTAATTTTAATTACTGATTCTGTCATCTCTAGAATTGGCTTCCATTTGCATATTTAAATTAACTTTGTGGGTTTTGCTGAGCTTGATAAAAAGTATGGAGTCAAAGATAAGGGAAGCAGTATCACAGAAACTTACTGTTTTTTAAATTTTATTTAAATTCCACTGAACATACAGTGTAATATTTATTTCAGGTGTACAATACAGTGATTGAACACTTCCATACATCACCCTGTGCTCATCACAAGTGCACTCCTTAGTCCCCATCACCCATTCAACCCATCTCCCCTGTCCATCTCCCTTCTGGTAACCATCAGTGTGTTCCCCATAGTTAAGAGTCTGTTTCTTGGTTTGTCTCTCTTTTTCCCTTTTAAGCTCATTTGTTTTGTTTCTTAAATTCCACAGATGAGTGAAATCGTATGGTATTTGTCTTTGACTTATTTCACTTAGCATAATACTCTAGCTTCATTTTGCAAATGGCAGGATTTCATTCTTTTTTATGACTGGGTAATATTCCATTGTATATTTATACCACATCTTCTTTATCCAGTCATCAGTGTACACTTGGTCTGCTTCCGTATCTTGGCTATTGTAGGTAATGCTGCTATAAACATAGGGGTGCATGTATCCCTTTGAATTGGTGTTTTTGTAACTTTGGGTAAATACCCAGCAGTGCTATTGCTAGATCATAGGGTAGTTCTATTTTTAACTTTTTGAGGAATCTTGATACTGTTTTCCACAGTGGCTGTACCAGTTTGCATTCCCCCAACAGTGCAAGAAGTTTCCTTTTTCTCCACCTCCTCGCCAACACCTGTTGTTTCTTGTGTTTTTTATTTTAGCCATTCTGACAGGTGTGAGGTGGTATCTGATTGTGGTTTTGATTTGCATTTCCCTGATGATGAGTGAGGTTGAGCATCTTTTCATGTGTCTGTTGGCCATCTGTATGGCTTCTTTGGAAAAATGTCTATTCATGTCTTCTGTCCATTTTTTAATTGGATTATTTGTTTTTTGGTTGTTGAGTTTTTATAAGTTCCTTATGTATTTTGGATAGTAACCCTTTATCAGATATGTCACTTGCAAATATCTTCTCCCATTCTGTAGGTTGCCTTTTTGTTTTGTTGATCCTTTCCTTCACTGTGCAGAAGCTTTTTATTTTGATGTAGTCCCAATAGTTTACTTTTGCTTTTGTTTCCCTTGCCTCAGGAGACATATCTAGAAGGAAGTTGCTATGGCCGATATCAAAGAAGTTACTGCCTGTGCTGTCTTCTAGGATTTTTGTGGGTTCAGGTTTCATAGGTCTTTAATCCATTTTGAATTTATTTTTGTGTTTGGTATAAGAATATGGTCCAGTTTCATTCTTTTGTATGTTGCTGTCCAGTTTTCCCAACACCATTTATTGAACACACTTTTTCCACTGGAAATTCATTCCAGCTTTGTCAAAGATTAATTGACCATATAATTGTGGGTTCACTTCTGAGTTTTCTATTCTGTTCCATTGATTTATGTGTCCATTTTTGTGCCAGTACCATGCTGTTTTGATTACTATAGCTTTGTAATATAACTTGAAGTCGGAATTGTGATGCCTCCACCTTTGCTTTTCAAGATTGCTTTGGCTATTTGGGTTTTTTTTGTGGTTCCAGACAAATTTTAGGATTGTTTGTTCTAGCTCTGTGAAAAATGCTGTTGGTATTTTGATAGGAATCACATTAAATGTGTAGATTGCTTTGGGTAGTGTAGACATTTTAACAATATTTGTTCTTCTAGTCGTGAGCATGGAATATCTTTCCATTTCTTTATGTCATCTTCAGTTTCTTTCATCGGTGTTTTATAGTTTTCAGAGTATAGATTTTTCACCTCTTTGGTTAGGTTTATTCCTAGATATCTTATTGGTTTTGGTGCAATTGTAAATGGAATAGTATCACAGAAACTTTCAGGCTGACACAGAGTACCTTAAGTTTTGTAAAAATTCATCTAAACACTGCTGTTATCCAATGCTACACTTTACATCTTATCCCAAAAGATTACCATTAGAAGACTTACCAGAAACGGCTCAATTCAAGATATATTATACTTAGGATATCCTAGAAAGCCCATCCAAGGAATAAATTATTTTGATATGATTGCTTCTTTATAGAAATGCATTTTGGCTCTCATTGATCCCTCTATTCCATTTGTTTTATGGAGTTGATGTGTCAGTGGGATGGGAAAGTAGCTGGTTTCAAAGTCTTGAGTTTGTACAGGTAGCAGAAAAAGAAAGGAAAGGGACCATGGTAGAAAGAAAGAGGACATTTCCAGTGGAAAACAGTTGTCAGTAGAAGCTGCCTCCATGACTACCTACCTATTCCACTTGAGAATTAAAGTTTAACTTCCTGTGCACTTCAGTTGGAAGGAAGCTAAGGTTCTAGCCAAAATGCTGCATATTATTTTCGATGAAATATGCCCTCAAATGCAAGCAATAGAGCAGCAGGACTTGCTAAACCTGTCACTCATTTCTAAGGAAATCATCCAGCTCCTAATCTGTTTCAGATTTTCCCAAGAACTAATTATAAGCATGTAGCTTCTAGAGTCTGCCATTTTCTCCTTTTCCAGCACTTATCTTAACAGTGGTTTTGTGATCACATCTGTGAGGATTAATTCCCTGGAATAGAATTAATTCATTTTGCACCTAAAGATTTAAAACTCATTTAAATTGAGTGGATGTTCTTTTATTGTCTTTGCGTCTTTACTGACTTAACAGTTCTCTTCTCCACATTGCTTAATCTGTCCATTCTGGTTTGAGGATTGTGCTCTTTTCATAAAGAAGATGGAAAGAAGCAAAATGAAGATGGAACTGCATAGCCCTGCCTTCTCTTGGGGCTTAGCATTATGACACCAGGCTGCACAGGGGCTTTTCCTAATTTTCTCCTATTCCAAACTTAGCTTTTTCTTGCCTTCAACATTGTCCACAAGCTTCAGATCATTACGTGTTCTGATTTTAGTCCTCAAGGATCATGACACTCTTATTACAGACAGGTAGGTTTTTTATCTCCATCCATTTTTCCTAAGCATTTTTTTCCATTCTAATTCTGTGTGATTCTACCTCTGTAACAACTGGTTTCTTTAGATTTCTGCCCAGTTTCTGTTCTTTGTTAGAATCATTTATTCTTGCAGCCTATGAATCATTGTCCCTTATAACCATGGGACCACCCTGAGCCATACCTTTTTTTTTTTTTTAACGTTTTGTGGAAACCTGTTTTCTCCAAAAATCTGGAAGCAGATGTTCAGGGCTGTTTGTTTAGGAAACATTAAATACCTGTTGAGGTCCAGGTTTGGGAACTGTTCATGATATACGAAGAGCATTAAATCAACGCCCCTTTCCTAGAGGAGCTCATAGTCTAGTAGACAAAAGGTTACACATAAACAAGTATTTGCAGTGCACTGTGGTAATTGCAGAAATAGCCAGGATGCCTCCTATCCAAGAGCACCAGTCTAAGTTATTCCCATTTTCTGATTCTGTAAATCCTAAAATGATGTCACAAACTCTTAGGGCTTCTGTTATGTTCGCAACAGCCAACCAGTTCTTTGTTGGTCAGAAGTCCAGAATAAGTTTCCCTCCTTGTTTCCACCTTGGGAAAGAGAGACTGTCAGGAAGTCAGTTTTATTAGGTTTATCTTCTTCTAGCAGATTCAGACCTCAGAGATGTTAGGGTGGTTGTCAACCCCCCATGTCTGTGTACTTTTGTCATTTGTCTTGGTGAAACCATATTCTGGTGACTTCTATATGCTCGCCTGGATGATAAGCCCCCCTGATTGTCTTTGAATTGCCTCACAATGCTTTGTTCATAGTGCTCAGTTTTGTGTTCACTTGAATGCTTTCCTTTGTGCTTCCAATTTCAGATTTTATAGATTTCTTAGATTCGATTTTTGCCCCTCTGGTCCTTTAGCTCTGTTGCTTCTATATTCTGGTTCAGGTTCCATCTAATCCAGTCTGTAATGCTTCTGAGATGTCTTTATCTTTTGCATTAACTTTTAAGTGTACTTTTTCTTCACTCTCTATATAGCTTTATGTATAGACATCATTCCATAAGTATTTTTCCATTTAAAAAAAAATAGATTCTACTTCCTTAGATCCTTCATAAAACAAACAGCTGGATGTTTTCCTGGTTCTCATTGGATGATCTGATTCTCCCCTAAAACAGACTTATAGGAACATTCTAGAAGAAAAAGGTACACATTGTGCAAAACACATCTACTTATATTTTGAAATACTTCTACTGTATTTTAGATCTGCTGCTCTCTGTTCTGTATGGAATGTCCATGTCCTCTTCAATATGAGCTTCTCGAGTCACCACTTACCTGCATGCAGAATGGAAGAATAGTTCATTTTCTTCTTTATGCCCATAGGACTTTGTTCATACCAGAAGAGCATTTAGTATCTCCCAAGCATTCCTTATTTAATTTCGGTGCATTGGATTTTTAAAAGTGTACATGCATCTCAAACACTATTGAAAACATATCATTATAGTGGCTCTTTTCCCTCAGTTGACATGCAGAAAAGCCTTTTGGCCCCCCCAAACCTAGCTGATTCCTGCTTTCAGAAAGATTTGCATCTCTTTGGAGAGAATGATTTGATTCATAGCATTATACAAATATGAATTAAACAGGCTTTTTAGGGGAAAGTGATTTTTCAGCTCTTCTCAAGTTGGATCTTTGATTCAGCAGATATCTTAAGGCACATCAAGTTTCTAAGACAGCAACATGCTGAAGGATATACAAAATACACCCTTACAGGCCTTGAAATAGAGCAATAGAGTTGAGAGGTGTGAGAAGGGTGAGCAGCAACAATAGTGGGGTCACAGCAGTTTGCTGCCCAGTGAGTGTGGTTCAGGCCACAAGTACTGTTCTAGAATGATCTGAGTGGAAGAGAAAAGACTTAAACTTTCGGAAGAGTGAATAAAAATTAATTAGAAAAAAGCAGGAGAGCATTCTAGAGAGGGAAAAAAGCGTGAAATAAAGGCAGAGTCCAGGAAGCCAAGGCCATATTTAGTTGGCCCTCACGGCCTCTCTTTTCCTGTTTATGTCATTTCTGCTTCTATTAGTAATAAATTTTGGTTGTTTTTTATTATTACTTTTTTTCAAGTTGCTTGTGTTCTCAGAACTTTTTTTCATTTGCGTTCTTAGGATTTTTCACTTAGTTTAATCTCTACTTTCAAATCTATTAAATCCTTAACATTTTGTGCCCCAGTAAATCTGCTCTGCAGTACTGGCCTGTCCTGATTTATAATCATAATCCTAGAAATTTGAGTGTCATTTCTTTTTGTTTAAGTAGAATAACATTTTTTTTCATAAACCTGAAGGAATTTATTCACAAAATAGTCATTTTCCCTGCAAATTTTAGTTTATAAATTGAAATTATTTCTGAGCCTCACCTAAAAAGTACAGCATGCCGATACAATAAAGCTTGCTTTCAAGTTCTGGTAGGAGAAATTTTGTATGCTCTTTAAAGTTTGGTTTAACATATAAGGACAAGCATAATTCATTTATATTTGAGTTGCTTAGAGATATGTTGTTAAAGTTTGGAGAAGGTTTAGGGTTTTTTAAAATCCTGTCCTGATGGAGATGCACTTCATCCAAAACTGATAGGAAATCATATATATAACAAGGTGAGGTGGGGTAGGGAGGTGGCGTAGAGAGGGGTAGAGCCTGAGATAGGATGACTGTGTGTCCTTCTAAAAATGCATGAATATTTGAGAGTAACTGGCAAGGAGTAACCATAATGGGAACTAAATTTCAAATGTACAACAGCTTGTACCAAGAAAGATTTGTTTCCCTAAGTAACCTAGCCACTGGAGGGAGCCTTTGACTTTGACTATAAAGGACAGCAGTAAAGGAAAGGAAGATAAAAGCTTTTTGGAAAATAAGATCAGGCTGCCAATTGAGGCTTTGAGGAGTAACCATTAGATAAGGCTTAAAACTGGAGAGCAGAATAAACTCTTCTAGGTGTATTTGGGACTCTCGATGACTGCTGCCCAGTTGGGGAGGATTTGAGCACTGATAGGAATTTAACTTGAAATTCAAGATGTCTCTGCCATAGGGACGGCGGATAAGAATGGAGTAGCCTAAGACTGAGGATGTGGGCCAGTTGTCCCTAGCAAACATGAAAGGAGAGAAATGGGTGGGTCCGTGAATTTAGCTACATCTAGCCAGTTTAATTAATAAGGCCTCTGTGTTTCTAACGAAAAAACCTTAACAGAGGTGGTGCCAAAAAGAAGGTAGAGGCAAGGCTTCCAAGAGGAGACAGAAAATGCTGACCTGGTGGTACAGACTATTACAGGAAACGAATACTTGGGATGGCCTTTTGTTTTCAGGTTCCCCTTATGTGTGTGTGTTCTCACCGTGTTGTCATTGCACACAGATCTGTCTTCACACCGAGCAGCAGGTCCTGGTTTTCGAATGCAGTCTCACCTGGCACCCTCATATGTGACATAGATGAAAGCAGAATGGGAGGAGGATATGCTGTCCTAGTGCCCTGTCCCCTCCGCTTCCTCCCCAGGGGCTCCTGAGATGGTTTTGCAGTCTGAAACCAATCTGAAATTCAGTCTTCAGGTGAAGATTTTATGCAGACTGGAAAAACTCATTAGCTTGTCAACCAGTGACAACTTACAAAGAGCAGGTTTTCCCACAATTTTGCTATCAGTAGCAAAGTGTTGCATTTCCTAATGATGAACACATTGCAGTTAACCTGAGGAACAGAAAGAGAAACCCGCTTAAGCCGCTATAATGCTGTGTGTTCTTGCCTAAACTATTCATCTTTTTCCTGCTTTAGGACTTTCTGTCAAAGATCTGATGTCAGAATAAAGCGTAGTTTTATCTTATAATACAGTTGACCCTTGAACAATGCAGGAGTTAGAGGCACTGAAAAGAGAAAATATGTTTAATATAAATATTAAAATATATTTAAATATTGAAATACATTTCATAGTGCTGTACTGAAAAGAATCCACATGTAAGTGAACCCGTGCAATTCAAACCCATGTTCCGTCAGGGTCAACTGCGGAGCCATTGCTTATAAAACATGCCTTTCTCTATGCATCCTACTTAGTAGTTGGTCTAAGTCTAGTGTTGTGGATGTCTGAGGCTCAAGCTATCTATGGAGTAAATAAAACCACTCTGTGAATGAATGATTGCTCCTGTCCTTACCCAACCCCCCCCCGGAGACATTTCCACATGCGTGCCTCACTGGCCTCTCTTTTTACTAAACTTTGTAGCATTTATTAATCACATACAACCCGGTGGCATTTCTTCTGTTGCTCGTCCAGACTGTCGTTGTTGAATTTTTCCTGTATTTACATTGTCTCACCGTCTCGACTTTAAACTCCTTGAGAACGGGAGACAAAATTGAAGTTGTTTGTTCTCCTTGCATACTGTATGCCTTCAGTAAACAGTTGCTTATTTAACTTTGATCTCGGCCATCTTTACACATACATTTTATAATTTTTGTTGTTGCTGTTGTTGCTAAAAACCAGATTTGTCAACCTGCTTCGTGTGCTGTGACCAACATGTTATGGACTGGGTGTTAGGTAATCGCCAAGCTGGCCGAATTTTAGACATAATTTCTTCTCTGTGGTGTGCTGGGGGTCCAGGGAAACTGAAAGTATACTGATACTTCTTACCCAATGGTATATGAGAATGTGGTATCTGGAACCTTGAAGATATTTTAAATTTTATGTCTTTGAGTTCTATACTGAAAAATAAAACTACTACAAACAACTTGACCTGCTTTCCTGCCCTCAAATTATTTAGACCCTAGAATAGTATTTTGTTGTACATATCTGAAAATTATAAATTAAAATTAGTTCTTTTAACATTATAAAACATTTAAAACGTTATTAGCAGTCCTTTAAAAATATACAGTTCTTCCCGGATGTATTATACTACAACTAATTAAATGCTTTAAAAATCAAATAGTATCTAATTTCTAATTGAAAATACGTTCAGTAACTTGATTTTCATTGTGCTTTGCTTGTGGAAAGTTTAAGGTGCTTTCCCATATCTTATTTGTCTTTGCAATATTTTGGTGGTGAGAAGACTTATCATTTAGATCAACTATATAATCCCTCTGTGAAGATGCTGGGTGTCATCCCTACATTCCCAAGGAGGAGACTGTTTGTACGGAGCCAGTTTCTGGCAAGTGAGGAGTCCCCTGCCTTGGCTTTTTGGAAAGTTTACTGTCTATTCAGTATTGAATACTGATAAAAAATTGTTATTAGGCATTTATCAAGTAATAAATGGGCTTCAGATTGCTTTCCCTTCTCTCATTTTATCCCTCCAAGAGAGTAAGGCAGATGTTATTCCTACTTATGAAGTGGGGCCCTGGGATGTGAAGAGACTTACTTGGATCCCTTAGGTCGTATTAATGACCAGCATAGAGCTGACTGCACAGGCCACCTGCAGTTATCAGCCCAGTATTTTCTCCATTAGACCTCCTGACTTGGACATGCTCAGTGGCACCCAGTGTGAGGTCCTCTATCAAGAAAGGGAAACGAAGTTGCATCAGGTTGAGTCCAGTGATCAACGTTCTGGTACGATCTTAAAGGGAAATACGTATTCCAGTGGGATTTTTCAGAGCCCTGGATACAAAGGAACCGACTTCCTTTGTGTCAGCGGCTCTCAACCAGGGACCATTTTTGGCTCCCCCAGGAATCACTTGGCAATGTCTGGAGACATTTTTGGTTGTCAGAACTGGGGTGTGTGAGCCCCTGGCATCTGATGGGTGGAGGCCAGAGATGCTACTAAACATCCTGTAATGCATAGAACAGCTCCCCCCCCCCCCTCCGCCCAACAAAGAATTATGTAGTCCAGAATGTCAGTAGTACCTAATAACCCCTGCTGTTGTGTATTGCAAGGAATGGATTACCAGAAGCCCTCATTACCAGAACAAATTTGAGTCAGAGGCAGTGGGGGATGGGGAGGTAAAGGAGGTGAGTTCAAGTGTGGCTGGACTGAGAGAGCTATTTTGGTGAAGGTAGGCGTTAGTTAATTTCCTTTCATTTGCCCTTTCTTTGTGCCAACACTTGGCATAGCAACAGTGGAGAAAGCTGAAGAAAATTGCTCTTCTTGTTCGAAGCTCCTTGGAATTAGTGGTCCCATTCCAAGAGCTAAAGATGTCAGTCCACGTCCCTGTGACACTTGCACAAGCTTCACTGTAAATCAGTCATGCATGCTCTCAGGGTCCCAAGATGTCTAGGTACATGACTTTGTTTTTTTGACAAGATTGTAAGAATTATAAACTAGCTAATTTATTTCTCAAGCTATCTTATAATCTTATAGTCTATCTTATAATCTTAACTATCTTATAGTTCACGTGGGATGATCTGAGTTTTTCACTGTTTCTGTTATCATGTGCCATATGTGTTTCTTTGGTCAACGTAGAGTTGACCCTTAAACAGCTTGGGGTTAGGGGCACCAAACCCCGGTGCAGGCAAAAATCCACGTATAACTTTTGACTCCCCAAAACCTTAACTACTAATAGCCTACTGTTGGCCGGAATGCCTTACCCAATAACATAAATAGTCAATTAACACATATTTTGTATGTTAGGTATGTTACAATAAATTAAGCTAGAGAAAAGAAAATATTACTAAGGAAATCATAAGAAAGAGAAAATACATTTACAGGACTGTACTGTATTTATCGAAAAAAAAAATGTGCCTGTAAGTTGACCCATGCAGCTTAAATTTGTGTTGTTCAAGAGTCAGGTGTACTCTTGCTTGATTTCATTAGTCTAAAATCAGAGAAACATCTTTTAAAGAAAAGCTTTGTTTTTTAGAGCATTTTAAGTTTACAGCAAAACCGAGTGGAAAGTGCAGAGTTCCTGTGTATCCCCTACCCATGCACAAATGTCTTTTGACTTTATTGCAATACTAATTTTCAAATAAACTTTATATAAATGCAAATATTATTCTGTTAATGCAAAATTAGGGGTTCCTTAGTTCCAGTACTCACTAAACATAAAGCAAAAGTAAGGAGAAAATTGGTATTATTGAGTTATGGGGTATTTTCTTTTTCTCGATTTGGTGGAAAAGAGGGGCTCAAATCATCTGCATAGGCTTCTTACTGACTTCAGCTACTTAGTTCAAGAGCTTTATCTTCCTCAGAATTTCCCCATGTAGTTATACATCATCTTTTTATATCAGGAGGATTTTATTTCCTTCCTGGGAAGCTTTCCTTGTTTAGAGTTCAGTTTCTGGTTGATTGAAAACCATTTTAAGTTACACAGTCTGACAATTTGACCATTTATTTATTTATTTATTTATTTATTTATTTATTTTTATTTTTTTTAAGATTTTATTTATTTGACAGAGAGAGACACAGCGAGAGAGGGAACACAAGCAGGGGGAGTGGGAGAGGGAGAAGCAGGCTTCCCACTGAGCAGGGAGCCCGATGCGGGGCTCGATCCCAGGACCCTGGGATCATGACCTGAGCCGAAGGCAGACGCTTAATGACTGAGCCACCCAGGCGCCCCAGTTTGACCACTTTAAAGGTTCGAATGTGGCATAGTCACCAAATCTTCCTGTAATAGAGGGTATTTTAGAACTTTGTTAGTGTGATCTTGTTAGTACCGTACGCATGCAGTTGGAGCCAGAGTGAAGATGATGATTGCACTGTTGATTAGAAATCCCCCCCAGCCCCTGAATTGACTGCAGAGTCCAGTTTGTTCCTTCGGCCAAAATATTTGTCTATCCTGCTAATCATGGCCAATAGATACACTATAATGTTGCTGTGTTTCTTTTTTGCCTCCTTTTAGTCATGGGTCTTATAGGCCCCTGGGTTTTCCCTTAAGTATTTGACCCATTAAAAAGTCAGTTAATAGTCTGTACCATGTAGATCAAGAGAGAGACCTTGGTGTTATTAAAAGAAACAACTCAGGTAAGGTCTGGGTTCAAGTCCTTACTATACCAGTTATGTGACCTTGAGCAAATTATTCTGGAGTGTGTTTCTTTATCTGTTAAATGGAGATGATTCTCCCTGCTCTGCCTACGTCACAACATGAGGGTCAAATGAAATAATAATTGACTATGAGAGAGCCTTGTAAATTGTACAATTCAATGCGGATGTAAAGTAGGATGCAGACAGAAGGATGAGTCTTAGGAAACGGCATTGATTGTGAAAGGAAAGAAGGTTTGAGGAATTTATTTTCCCTTATCTTGACTTGTCTATATGGCGTAGATGGCCTCTTCTTCATCTTAGTAATTCAGGGATGACTTTTGTTGGGTTTGGTTGTAGTTTTTTTTTTTTTTTTTTCCTTTTTATAAATAAGGTCAGTAGGGTTAAATGCTTCACTTGCTGAAACATGATACCATTTGGCATAGAATAGTAATTGGTGCAAAGCAAAATTATAAAAACAAAATTCTGAATTCACCAAATAGCACAGACTGCCTGATAGAATATCATCATCATTATCATTGGTGATTGCTAATCAATTCTCTATGCTCTTCTCAAAAACCTCGGTTGATAGTTTGATCTACATTCCTGTTTCCAATAAAACAATTACTCTAGTAGCTGTGCTTCACTCTTTCCCCTCCAACCAATTAAAGCATGTGGATTCTGGATGGTAGTAGATCAAGTTAGTTCAGTCACAATTTATAAAAAGCCTTTTTACATTGATAGTGTCTTGTCATATATGACATTATTCATAAATAGAACCAGAGAACTGACTGTAGGACTCCAGGACTTGAGTTTTAAATGGTCGGTGGATCTGTTGGAATAGAGTAGGTAGACTGTGCTGGAAATTATCCCATCTGAAAGGTAGCTTAGCCCCTGCCTGCTCAGCCTTTATGACTAACGGAAAAATACCCTCTTCAAATTCAGAAGCCTATTCATTCCTGCCTTTCTCCTCTGAAATGCATTACCAGTTTTATCATGAGGAAGAACTTAATTATTTTTCCTTTTCTATTGGCTTATGTTTATTCTTCATAAAATGACTTTTCTTCCATTTAACGGGCTCAGAAATGAGCTCCCGTATTGAACTTTGCAGGCTTCATAGAGTAAATCAGCTCAGCCGGCTAAATGCCTCACTGACTGAAACCTCATAATGTAGCTGGAACTCACTTGTGCTCTGGAGCATGGAGTCTTTAAACTGGATTATTGATTTACAAGCGCAAGATGGTGAAGTGTCTGTAAGAAGGACGAGACGTTCCCTCTCCTGATCCTTGAGCAAGTCTTTCCTCGCTGATTTCAGGGGCTCTGAGCTCATGAGCAAAATCCTAACCACGTTTATCTTGCTTAGGACAGCCCATCTTAAATGCTCAGTAAAGAAAGAATAATTCTTCTCCCGCTTAACCACTAAAGAACAACATATGTTTCTAACGTCAGCTTTTTATTTTTTTTTTTATCTTTCATTTTTTTGTTGGTAAATCTCCCAGACAACAGCAGTTCTGTAGAGAGTTTAAATATGAAGGAATGGCAGGACGGGCTAAGGGCACTTCTACCCAACATTAACATCAACTTTGGTGGACTGCCCAATTCTTCCTCCCCCTCCAACGCCAACCACAGTGCACCAACGTCCAACCCTACCACCACCGACAGCCTGAGTTGGGACAGCCCTGGCAGCTGGACAGACCCAGCCATCATCACAGGTAACTTTCTCCCTCCTTCAGCCCCACTGACTGCCATCCGTTTGGTTTTTAGCACTGATGAGATAAAAAACAGAGGTCTCTTCAACATAAGCTTCTTTTCGCAAAGCCACAAGCGTGGGGTGGCCGGTTTCGCTGTCCGGGGTCGTGCAGTCCCTGGAGACTCTGTCGGCCTTGTTGTATGAGACACTTGACGCCTAGGTTGGTTCGTTGGGTGTAAGGAGGTGCTCACGGCATGTGTATATTTTTCAGGTTTCAAAGCACAAAAGTATCTGACTTATCCTCTTAAAGGAACATACTCCACTTTTTAAAATAAAGCTCTCTATTATAAGGCTCTCTTGTGTACGTATCCCCGTCAGAGAAGGAGAAGCGCCATTGGGAAGTGATGGCGTCCAACTGTGGGGACGAGGTTTTGCAGCTCTGCCTCTGTGACAGTGGGGGACAGTGTCTATGTAGTGGGAGAGGAGGCATGGGTTTCTGTCACGATGAATCCTCCTTGGGGGTGGAGGAGCCAAAAGAACATAAGGTTAAAAAGGTCTTCTTTGGAAGGACTTGAAGACTGTAATTTTTCTGTTTCTTTTTGGGTAAACTAATCATACCTGAAACATTCTCTGTTTGCTGGCTTTCTGGTTCTTTCTGCCCAGACTCACCATTTTCCCTCTTGTTTTCTTTTCTCTCCTCAGGTATTCCAGCAACTTCAGGAAACAGTTTAGACTCTCTTCAAGACGACAATCCTCCACACTGGCTAAAATCTCTTCAGGCCCTCACAGAGATGGACGGCCCCAGTGCGGCTCCGTCACAGACCCACCACAGCGCCCCCTTCAGCACACAGATCCCCCTGCACAGAGCCAGTTGGAATCCCTACCCTCCTCCTTCAAATCCTTCCAGCTTCCACTCCCCACCCCCAGGCTTTCAGACAGCCTTCAGACCCCCCAGCAAAACCCCCACAGATTTACTACAGAGTTCAACACTGGACCGCCATTAGGGAAAGAAGAGAAACCATTAGAAAATGCAGGATTTGTCCCACCCTGTTTTCTCCCTCTCAGCCCACCCACCGCTCCCTGCTCATCTCTTACGTTCTGAAGAATCCAGTTCCTGATCAATTTTTTTTTCTCCCCACCCCCAGATGCAATGCGATCACAGGGTCATGACCATCTTTGGTTTTTTTTTTTTTATTGTAAAAGTTTCTTTTGATCAGCATTTGAGTGACACTGTTGAATGTTTCCTAAAAATGCCTTTTTTAAGGAGGAAAAAAAAAAAAATCAAAGGGCAGTCTCAATACTTAGAAAATTACTGTCTGTCTGTCGCGCATAATAATGACATAATCTGCTTAGCAGAAAATGACGATTAATCTTTAGGAAAGGTCAAGTAAATGCATTATCAACTGCAAAAGTTTGAAAACCAGGTTAATTGAAATGAGATTGCTAAGTGCATGGGGGGAAAGAAGTGGTCCTGGCATCCATCTTGTATTCAGCTTATGAGTATTGCAGGGAAAAATGCTTTTAATTTAATTTAATTTTTAATTCTTTCGGCAAGTTGATGGAGAGGACTTGATTGTGTCGTTAAGCAAAAGAATTTATTGGAAGTTGGTAGAAAGACAAATTGATCTGTAGTCGTAACTGGCCTATTGCTAAAGAGTTTATAAGGAGGGGAGAAGGGATTTTTTTTTAAAAGGAGAAAAAAATTTTTGGCTTTAGATTTAAAGTAAATTCAAATGTTTTAAAGAAAAAAAGCATTCACAGATTTAATACCTATGCATAACATAAGAGCTGAAATATAAGTAATTTCTTCAGTCTTTCTCCTCTGTCAGAATCTTTTTTTCTTTCACCTTAAATTCGCCTGACTAGGGCACTCTGAGATAGCACTGCTCTGGGGCCATCTGATCACCATCAAGAGCAAATCTCTGACCTCCTTGCCTGCCGCTTTTACTTAACCCTGTAGTTTCTGGACGTTTGTGCAGTATTGAAAAGACAGGAGAAAAGAAAACAGAAACCTGGTTATAACCTGACGCTAAAACTAAAAACAAGGAAATGTACCTCTTTCTTCAGAATTAAAACTAAAATCTTAAATAAAACAGAAAACTTGATGATGACCCTTGGGTTGTTCTTGGTTTTGTTTTTCCATTTTGTTGTATTGTGAGCGCAGTCATCAGATGTTTCTGTTGATTTTACGTGTTCAACACTAGGGAAAATGCTACAGAGGAAGAAGTGAGAAAAAGAATTCGTCTGATTGTCAGTCTTGGCCAACTTTGAAGATCAGCCCACCTTGTCCTTGAGAGTTGCTCTTCCTGCGGCTTTTGGCAGAAGATACCTCCCTGTGCTATTGTATTATGCAGACCCAACCTTCCCAGCTGAGAAGCCTTCTGTGCCAGGAAGGAGCAGATGAGCTGTTGGTGCTGAGATGTCGGTTGGCTCAGGAGGCCTAGTGGCACTGGCCAGTGTGACGTGCACGTAGCCGTGCCGTGTGTGAGGGCCGTGCCGGGAAAGAGATTGGGAGACCATAACGTCTCTGATGGAGACATCCCACAGACGGATCTTCGATGGCCAACCCGTTCTGGGGAGTACCTCACAGTGGGAAGATGGTCACACCACTGACCAGAAGAGGGTGGGGGACAGAACGAAGTGTTCCCTACCAGATTCCTAAGATCTGTATGGTTTGCATTTCCTGGCTTGGATTACATTCACAAGTCCAAAGCTGGAGTTTGCACCTTTTCAGCCACATCCAGTAATGGAATCATTGTCGAATGAATGAAGTAGATCTTCTAAATCATGCATTCTGCGCTTTCAGATTGATTTCTTTTTCTTACCTATACGTTGTACTTCAATTTACTACAAAAAACAAAATGCACAAAGAACAATTTCAACATGGTTTTTGAAAAACATAAACAGGATAGTCTCAGATGTCACCACAAGTAGATGTTACCACATGAATAGTAAATTGGTTTTTTTGGTTTGTTTGTTTTTGTTTGTTTTTTAATCAAAATGTTACTGCGATAGAGGACTAAAAACTTCAGACTCTCTTTGTCCTGTGAACTTGGCTTCGGTCTCCTGAATTTTCACATTGCACTACAAAGTGAAGGGTCAACACACAGATAATATTCAGGTAGCAGTGAATTGTAATCAAGGCTTTTGGGGGCGGGAGCTTGGATATTCCTGAGATACGGATATTTCAATAAAAATGTTGCTTTTTCCTGTAAAAGAAGGGAAATTCGACTTTGCAGTCTGTGCTGTGATTGTTCAATGATTCATACATAAGACTATAAAACAAATATTTAAAGAAATCATAAAAATAAACACCTATGTGCCTACCACCCACGTTAAACATAGAACCTGCACTATCTTAAGGACTCCCTCCCTGCCCGTGTCCACTTACACTTCCTTTTCTCTTTTCACCATCTACAAATAACCATTATCTCCATTTCCATGTTAACCTTTTTTTTCTTTAGAGTCTTGCCACTTAACGTATGTCTCCCTGAATAATACATTGTTTGGATTGTAAAAGCTATGCTGTAAACCAAAACCTAGCCGGGTAAGGAAAGGGCAGTACTGTCACTGTTAGATCAAGGCTTTTAGAAGATCAACAAAACCTTCTCTGGATCATAGTTGGCTTTAGCTTCCCTGATAATTTATATGCCGTAGTGAATCCTGGAAATCAGAGTCCACCATAGTTGGGGCACATGGCGGGGCTGGTATGTGAGTCCAGTCCTGGGTGTCTGGCAGAGACACAGTCTGAAGAAGCAGTCTTCTGTTTTCTGTGTCTCAGCTCACCCTTGCTTCCCTCTGGTCCTCTGGAGTGCCAAAGCATCGCCTGTGGGATTGGGGTGTTTAACGTAGGCTGATCTGTTCACCCTCCGGGGCATGGTGGAGAGAACAGAAATGCCACTAGGTTTGGTCAAAATCAGATAAGTACCAAAAAGAACCTGGACCAAACTGACAGGCAGTCTTGACATAAGAGCAGTGGGAATCTTAGTATCGACGGCCCTGGGGATGTGTCTCCTGGGTCACCAGACTCCAATCTGGTGCACAGCTGCCATTCCCGCTACTTCTTATGCCTCACTCCTTTCTTGGGTCTCCCCCCCCTCCCCCCGCCCATCTTCCTATATGTTCCATCCTACTCTCTTTTTTTTTAAGTCTCCCAATTTTGTGGGAGTGACATTCCCCACTAACTTCTTGAGAAAGGTGTGTGGGAGATAAATATTTTAGTAATTTGCATATCTGGAAATACTCTCAGTTGGTAGTTTAGTGGATACAGGATTCTAAATTGTAGATATTTTTTTCCCTTTATAGGCATTAGTCTACTGTCTTCTTGCTTCCAGTATTGCTGTTAAAAAGCCCAAAGCTGTTCTGATCCTTTATGTGTAATCTTTTTTTTCCTCCCTCTCTGGAAGCTTACAAAAATTGTCTTCCATGTTCTGGGATTTCACAATGGTGTTCCTTGGTATGGCTCAATTTTAATTCATTGTGCTGCACACAATGGGCACACAGATTTTTAAGATCTAGTAACTCATGTCCTTCAGTTCTGGGAAATTTTCTTATTTCACTAATGCATTTCTTGCTCTTATTTTCCCTGTTTTCCCTGTCTAGAAATCCCGTTATTCAAATATCGGACCTTCTGGACTTTCCTTCTGCTTTTCTTTTTTTCCAATTTTCCATCTCTGTCTTTTGCTCTTCTTTCTAGGAAGGTTTATTACAATGTTATTCTTTATATTTGTAGTTTTATATTTGTAGAGTTGGTTTTATCTATTTGCTTTGATCTCCATCTTCCATATCAGAGACTTCTCAGGTTATCTGCTCATAAATAAGACTATAAAAAGCTGATAGGAAGTTTTGGAAGCGTGAAGCTTGCCAACTTTGGAAGATCTGGATGGGCTCTGTGTTGGAGAACGCCTACTGTCTTTAGGCCTTTTCTCTTGGGCTGGTCAGTTGCATGAAGAGTCATACGAAGGCTGGCCTAAAGGCTAATGGTCTGATTGCCAAAGCTGTATTGGTAGTCTGTATTCATTATGCATCTATTCCCTTAATCCCTGTTTTGAGTCCTTTCCTTTCCAGGGATTAAGTCTCCAGATATCTGCCCATTTAGGAGACAAGTGGTTGCACCATGGTGTGGAGTTGAGAAAGGAATCTAGGGAGCTAACTTCTTACAACAGCTTTCTCAGTCATATTTTTTTATAGCCCCACTCTGCATATTTTCCCCTTGGTTCTAGGGGCACCTGGCACTGTCAGTTTCCGTGTTCTTGAAGATTCTATGGTGTAAATTGCGTTGGATCTCAGTTTCCCGAATCTTAGCTTGTGGCTTCTCAGGTCAGCTGAGTTCACTCAACCAATCTATTTTCTAGGTTGCCAGTTTTGTTCTGCTGTCTCTTCTCACATCCTCCGTTTTGTTCTTTATTCTAATTTCAGTAGATCTTTAGGGAGAAATGAAATTAAATATGTAGGTTTAATCTACTATCTTAGTCCAGATTTTGCTCTGATTTTAGAAGTTAAGAGGCATAATTTGTCAGGCAATAAGGTAGGGGGAGCTTTCTTGCTATTGGCCAATGAGCACTAGCCGCCATATTGTATATTCCTTGGTTTGAATGGTACCTGCCCACATTTGTTTATCTTGAAGTGGTTTCTCTGAAGAAGTTTTTAACATCCTCTTTTCCAGGGAAGCTCTTTTGATTTACAGTCAGTAGTTTGCTTTCCAAAAGCTCGTCACACAGGGGATTACTTAAATGGTTAAAATATTAGTCTGGATGTTAAAAGGCAAGTTTTACTGTAGCTTTGGGGGGGGAGGGTGTTGCAAGTCATACGGATGTGGGTCATTTTCTAGGCTACATTGAATTAGAACGACTCTAGAAACTGCAGAGGAGGCAAGAATCCCCTATCCTTAACTTTATATGAATTGTAATTTGTGAATAGGTAATAACTGTCAACAATGTCTCTCCAAAAGGATTATGCCACGATGGCCAATATAGAGGAGAATGCAGTTGGTGCTCTCGTGCTCTCCCACACGATTGCCTGAACTCCAAGACATGGCATACACTGCACACGTTATTTGAGTTTTCTAGCTAATTTTTACCAACATCATTTGATTTAGGTCCTTATTATATTTAAGGTATGTAAACTTTAAAAGTTTAACTTATATACCTTAAACATAATCGTGAAACATATCCTGTCAGATGGAGTTATTTCTGCCCAAGTGGTCTATCCAAGTGAAAGATGACTCAGGTCATTAGCATGAATTCTTTAAAAAACCAAATACTCATTTTGTTGCAAAAAGCAGTACTCCTTTGTGCTTAACACATTGCTAATTTAGTCCAGATATAGCCTTCAGACACTCAGGCAGTTTCCTACCAGAAAGACCTGCCTTCAAAAATACATTTCTAAAATTATTTTTGAACAAATCAATTTAAAGAAATGAGTATCTAATTAGAAAAATCCCTTTAAAGGGTAAAATCATTATGTTATTAGGGATAGCCCAAATAAATTGGGAAAGAATATTAACATTGGCCCAAATGTTTAGGGCACATCTGATAAGAAAGAATTGGCCATCGTAAGGAATGTATTTCACATTTGATCCATCCCTGAGGGAAACTGGGTATATCAGGCAGATGTTTGTAAGTGTAGTCACGGCACCTCCTTCCACAGCATCCCTTCTCTAGTTGAAGGAAGTAGGTGTACAAGAGCAATAGAAATTATTCGGCCAAATAGAATTTGTGTGTGTGTGGGCTGGCTGATTTAAAAACCTTGGGGCTTATAAATAAGAGCATTTCAAGAGAAATAATGATCTGCAGCTTTCTTATTTTCACCTTTACTATTCGCAAAACTAAAACGCTGTTATTAAAATGCCATGCATATTACGTATAGTCCAGAAGATTTTTTTTTTTTTTTATTTTGTTCCAGTAGCATGCATTCTTCGGCTTTTATCAGTCTCCATAATATGCAAAAAATAGATGAATAAGCCCAAAGTTGGGTTTTTGTCCCAGGTCACAGATTTAATAGCAGAGCTAGAACTAATTGTCACCCATCCTCAACCACATTTATCTATGACGTTGGTCATACTCCCTTTTTGTTCCAAAGCTGCAAGTGCTTTGTGAAATTTCTTGTTTATATTTATAGAATGCCTATGATAAGGGTGGAATGATCTGTTTCTCCTTTATTTTTACTAAGTGGTGGGGGAAGAAAAGGGTTTGAAGAGATACTCTTTGTCCCAAATCATAGAGTGTGTGTCAAAGGTTGGTTGGGAAATAGGACCCTCGTGGACTTCGTGACTATTTTGTGCTTATATTGCATTTTGTTCACCTTAAATTAGTCTACCGAGTTAACCAGTATCTTCTGGATTTTGTACAGATAAGGAACAAAGACCAGGTAACTGTCTTCAAATATTTGAAGGACGGTTATGTAGGAGAGGGCATAGGAAGGAGACACAACTGAAACTAGAACATGAAAAAGAGATTGGATTTAATTTAGTCTAACATTTTTTTCCAAACATCTACCATGGGCCAGGCATAATGCCAGATTCTTCAGGCGGTACAAAGATAAGATGATCCCCATTCTCATAATCTGAAAAAGTGGGGCGAGTCAACTCTAAAACACGACTGGATGTGAATGTCAGAAGTACAAAATGTCAAAGTAGCTCAAAGAATTGAGAGCTTTAGATAAGCTGAGACTTGGGGGTGGGGAGTACAGTCTGAGCGAAGAAAGACTTTGGGACGGGGTTGCATAGGATATGGGGATTGCATAGGATATGGGGATTGCATCTCAGTTCAGCAGAAACCTGGCGTTTGTGTAGGGAACTTGAGAGAGAGAAAGCCTGAGGGTGGATTGGCCACTGCTTTTGTTGGAAATGAGCCACTGACAATTTCTATTTCAGGGGAAAGACATGATAGGATTGTGCTTTATGAATATACAGCCCTAGATGGAAATGGGGAAGATGGGAGAGACCCTGGAGGGGTTTCTTTGAGTTAATGAAAGAACCCAAAGAACCTAGGGTTTGGCCTCAGAGGGGCTATTGATGACTCCCTGAAATTGCCTGCAAAATATAGTATGTGCATATGTATTTTATCAAAACATAAAAAAGAGGGTGACTGGGTGGCTCAGTCGGTTAAGCATCCAACTCTTGATTTCAGCTCCGGTCATGAGATCCAGCCCCTCAGGGTCCTTGCTCAGCAGGAAGTCTGCTTCTCTCCCTCCCCTCCCCCTGCTTGCTCCTGCACGCATGTGCATGCTTGCTCTCACACTCTCTCTCTACCTCAAATAAAGAAATCTTTTAAAAAAAAACATTAAAAAGCTCCACGATACAACAAAAAGTCTGGCCAATAAACTAGAGAAATAGTCCAGGTAGAGGTTATTGGTTGATCAGGGGGTTGTGAATGGAAAGAAGGGGAAAGAATTCAAGAGGGATTTCAGAATCTTGAATTTTTGCAAGTTAAAGGATAAAAGAAAAATAATTTCAGAACTTTCTTAGGTTTCTCCTAGATCCTCCGCTAGACTTTTAAGCTCTTGGAGAGCAGGAACTCGTCTGCTTGTTAACCCTTCTAGTCCCAGCTCTTAACCAAGGGACCGGCACATGGTAAAATTATACTTATATTTAATATAAATATTTACCTGGATGAAGGTGAAATAAGAGTATGGCTATGATTTTGAGCCAGATAACTGCAATAAATCATTGTATTGGGCTTAAAGGAAATGTGGACTCACGAAAAGAACTCGTTTAGAAGGAAGATGATTGTAAGTGTATGGATTTGTTGAGTTTGAGGTTTTGGCAGGTCATCCAGGGGGAGGTGTCCAGGAAATAGTTGGAAATTTGGGTGAGACTTCGGGGAGAGGCCAGAGGTAGAAATACAGTTTTGGAGTCATCTTCACAGGGGAGAGAGTGAGACCGATAGACTGGGGAAAAGAGAGATGAGTGGTCTGCCACAAAGGAAAACTGAGTGTGCGTTGTCAGTGCCGGACCGTGTCCAAGTGGCATTCAGCCTCAGGGTTCCGTCAGGAAGCCAGGGGTGCCACAGCCGCTGGAAAGGCTGGGAGAGGAAAAGTCAGGAGGGGCTCTGCTGGCTTTCAGGACGTCTGGAAGGGCAGGAATCAGAAAAGCCTTCCCCGGAGAGCTCTCAGCTGCTTGCAGCACCCACTTGGTGATTCTCAGGAGGTCTCTGAGAAGCAGCTACCCAAACCCCACATTTGCCAGTGGCCGCCTATTTGCAGCCACCTCTCGAAATGCAGCTACTTCTCATCGACCTTTCACATGTTACCTCCGTGCCTCTCATCCGCAGGACCTAACCTGGGATCCCAATGGAAGGAATCAGAACTGTGAGAACGACAGAAGAGAGAGGAGCAGGGTTGGGGGCTGATGATGAGCGGTCAACTGCTGTTTAGAGCTTCTAGAACGGGTTGTGTCCCCTCCCTGTCAAAACTCTCTAAAAGCTCCCCCACCCCCAGTACTTTCATAATGAAATTTAAGTTTTGCTGGTGTGGCACCCAGTGCCCTCTCCCCTAACAGACAGAATGATATTCTCTACTTCATGAGACTGTGCACCGGTTTCTTGCATATCTGTTCTCTCAACCTGGAATGCACACACCATTCATATCCTCATCATGGCAACCTGCTCCTTGAAGCTTTCTCTCACACTCCTAGGCAAACTTAGGTGGTCCCACCTTCCTTAGTACCTTAGAGATCCCTTCATGGATGAAGGGATGATTCTTTTTGTCTACATAAAGCCAGGGCTTAGCATACTCCCTGACATTCAGTTTGAGTAAATGAGGGAGGAAAGGAAGGAAATTTTGGAGGCTGGGGTGCTATTACATTTTATTGGCAGGAGATCAGTAATCGTCAAGGGATTGGTTTTAATCCGGTGGAGATACTAAAAGCCAGTTGCAGTAGACTGAAGAATGAAGAATGACTAGAAATTAAAGAATTGGAAATAAAACTGCAAAGAAGTTTGATAAAGGGATAATGACAACAGTTTGAGAGGCAAACACAGAGGAAAGGACGCTCCCTCCAACCTGAGGGAAATCACGAGCTGGTTAGAATTCAGAGAAGACAAATTATTTGAAAAAGTGAATTTTTAAGAAAAGATTTATTTATTTGAGACACAGAGAGAGAGAGAGAGCACGCAAGCTCGTGTGTGCACGTGCACACACACACACACACAAGTGGGGGGAGGGGCAGAGGGAGAGAATCTCAAGCAGACTCCCCGCTGAGCACAGAGCCAGATGCAAGGGCTCGATCACACAGCCCTGAGATCATGACCTGAGCTGAAACCAAGAGTCTGACGTTTAACCGACTGAGCCACCCAAGTGCCCCCAAAAAAGTAAATTTGAACAAGAAAACAACCGAACAGAATCAGAGTGCAGGTGGAGGTTTACTCTTAGTAAGAGGGATACTTGTCCGTCCAAGATGGTAGCACATAAGAGAGAGGGTTTTGAGGTAAAGACGTGAAATGTTAAGGGATTCCATCAGCTCAGTATAATGAGGAAGCCATGTGTAGAATGGGGATTTGGAGTTGGAGAACGTACTAATGCAAAACTACCACTTGGGGGGCATGTAGCAGGAAGGGAAAAGTAGAGATAAAAAGAATGGTAACAAGTAGCAAGGGCCCAGTTGAGGTTGGCAAATATCTGAAATGGACCCGATCAGAATAATTTCATGTTGCCCAGAAATGCTTATCAGTCTTAGAGTAAAAGAAAGGAAAGGAGGTGGTGCACATGACCTTACATAGACATGGCAGAAAATCTGAGGTTGGGACATTGGGAAGGGAGAGGGTATCAAAGTGCTCACCACGAGGTTTGGGCCTATAGGAGGCCAACAGTAGGGGATGTTCTTAGAACATACTTCAGTCTCCCAGGACAGGGATTGGGGCCCAAGAAGCTGTGCACACAAACTCAACAGCCTGTAAGTGGGGAGCCGTGTGAAGGAATGGCTCACCAACCAAGGAGTTGGAGCCCTCCACAATCCCTAACCTTTCTTCCAAAACTCAGGATTTTATGATTCTCTGGGGATTACTGCAGAAGTTGGCAATAGCTGGAATTCAAAATGGTGGGTAAAACTTAACAGAATGTACACAGAATTCTTTTATAAAATTCACAATACCCAAATTTCCTATATTGACTTTCTTTCAGGGTTATTTGTATTCTCTTGTAAATAATACCCACATCATTCTTTTTTTTTTTTAAGATTTTATTTATTTATTGGAGAGAGTGAGCACGAGCGGGGTAGGGGCAGAGGTAGACAGAGAGAGCGAATCTGAATGTAGCCCGACACAAGGCTCCATCTCACTGACCCTGAGATCATGACTTGAGCTGAAACCAAGAGTTGGATGCTTAACCGACTGAACCACCTAGGCGCCCTCTTTTTTTTTTTTAAACTCTAAACATGTATTGAACACAGGAGGACTAGGCTGTGACATGCTGTAGGGATACAGTTGACAACAAAACAGACATGACTCTTTCTTAGAGCTCATATTTGGGTGACAGAGATCACCATTAGGCAAACAGTCCAGCAGTGAATATACGGTCATATCAAAAATGCAGAAGAACATGTTTATAATCCTGGGATAAGGAAAACATTTGTAAGCAAAACTCAAAATACAAGACCCCAAAGGCAAAATATTGATCAGTTTACCAAACCAAAATTTTATACTTTTTAAAACAAAACACCATAAACAAAATCAGATCAACAACACACTGGGAGAAAAGACTTGTGAGCTACATATTAAAAACCTTACATAACCTCAAGATGCCCAAGCTCTCACTGAGAGGCCCAGATACGAAGCAGCAGAAGTGTTACTGCTTCCTCCATGGCCTTGGGAAGACCACAGCATCCAGGCTGGCCTGTTTCTTCATCGATGCATCGAGATCATCATACGCAGGTGGCTGTGAGGGTAAATGAAATATTGTAAATGACCGTGTTTTGAAGCTGAAGTGCCCTACACACGCAAAGAATGTCTGATTGCTGCAAAATGCTCTCTTCTCACGAAATCCTGCTGTCCCTGTTCAGGCTGGTGGCTGTTAGCCGTCTGGACGTCTCTAGTGTCAGTCAAGGAGCCCCTGGGCAGCCCCCACAGGCCATGCTGCACTCCGGACGTCACTCCCCCTGGGAATGGCACCCACAGTTTCCCATCAGGAAGACCGGCAGTTCGAGTGACTTCCAGGCTTGAATTCTGCTACCAAGCCTCCTGGGGGAAGCTTTGGGTCTGATTGCTTCAGGCTATCAAGATGACAACTTTGAGTAATTGCCCTTATTATGTTTGACACTTAAAAGAGCTGCTAATCGTAACCAGATGTTGTGATAACAACTGTTATCCCAGCTTCTCATTTCTGGAGAAGATGCTCCTACATGGCATGTGGCAGGGTTTCTAAAGTGTATTTGGGAATCCTGTATCGCAGAGGTCTCATAGGGACCACCTAATGTGTCCTTATCTATCATTTTAGCACAGTATAGATGGATGAATATTTTGTTTATTTGTTCCTTGAACAAACATTCATTGAGTACCCACCAGTGAGAATACCAAGGATGAAAAGACATGTTCCTGACCACCAAGGAAATTACATGCTGGAAGGAGAGACTGACATCAATATCTCTTATAGCTTTTGATTGAAAAATATAAGACAAAATGAAATGTACATAAATCCTAGATATGCAAAGTGATGTAGTAACACGGTGGAGGGAAGGTTTAGTTCAGTAATGGAGGATCAGGGCCAACTTCACAAGGGAAGGAAAATGGAAGCTGGGCTTCAAAGGATGAGTAGATTTTGCTAAGTGAAGCCTAGGGATTTGGGAGAGGGCACACAGGAAGGAGAGGACATGGGATTCCAAGCAGGGAGGTGGCAGGTGCAGGACAGTGAGGAAGGCATGCAGGGCTTACCAGGTAGTGTGGTGTGATTGGGGGACTATTGGAGGAAGAGCCAGAGGTGAAGCTGGAGAGGTAAGTTGTGGCCAGATTTCAAAAGGCCTTGACCACCAAGTTAAGGAGTGTACGATTTTCCTTATAGTCAACATGGAAGAGCAGGTCTTTTCATATCTTACAAAGACATCATATCTTACAAAGATATGTAGATTTTGGGCGCCTGGGTGGCTCAGTCGTTAAGCATCTGCCTTCGGCTCAGGTCATGATCCCAGGGTCCTGGGGTCGAGTCCTGCATCGGGCTCCCTGCTCGGCAGGAAGCCTGCTTCTCCCTCTCCCACTCCCCCTGCTTGTGTTCCTGCTCTTGCTATCTCTCTCTCTGTCAAATAAATAAATGAAATCTTAAAAAACAAAACAAAACAAAACAAAGATATGTAGATTTTACTCCACACATGGGTTGGATGAGAAGAAAAACTAGAGATAAGGAAACCAGTTAAAAAGCTACTGAGAATAAGCCAGACACAGAAGGACAACTACTATAGGATTCCAATTATATGAGGTACCTAAAATAGTCAAATCCATGGAGAAAGAAACAATAGTGAGAGAAGAGCAAATTAGGAGTTTCTATTTAATGAGTCCAGAGCTTCAGTTTAGGAGTTTGGGATGGCGGAAAAGCTTTGAGATGGATAGCACAACAAAGAATGTTTAACACCACTGAACTGTACCCTCAACAAGGGTTCAAACAGTAAATTTCATGTTATGTGTATTTTACCACAGTAAAAAAAACAAAGCTACTGCGGTCGTCCTGTGAGAAAGTGTGCATGAGTCCGAATTGAGATAATGAGGATAAAGAGGAAAAAAGTCATTCTTTTTTTTCTTTTTTTCCCCTTCAATAAGCGTAATTTTAATTTAAGAGACATTGCTGACAGATAATTGGCAGGACTTATGTCTGGAGGAAGAGGTCAAGTAAGAGAAGGAGACAGAGATGGCTGAGGTCTTTGGGACGACTGTGTACATGCTGGTTCTGGGGGAAGAGAATGACGAGCTGGATTTGAGTGGGTTCTGCTGTGTTGTGAAAAAGTATATGTAAGTGCACATACACACACACATACTACAGTGGAGCTCAAAGTAGGAAGACAGAGCTGGAGGTAACCATGTAGGGGGTTGTGGGTGTGTGGGTATTAGTATGGAACCGAAATCATTCAGGAAGGAGTGAGGGGGAATAAAGAGCCATAAATGGGATCTTGAAGCACATCAGCTAGTGAGACTGAGAGGAAACAGAAAAGAACCAGAAAACAACAATAACAAACCCTGTTTCGTGGAAGCTAAGAGAGAAAGGAGTGTCATGGTCAATCCCAGTTGGAATGAAGACAAAGCAGTTGGTAGATTTGGAAACTGGGAGGTCAGAGGGACCTTCTCTGGAGAGAAGGTAGCGGTGTGATCCTAGTGGGTGAAGAAGTGAATGGGAAGTGAGGAAGTGGAAATAGTCAGTGGAGACTATTTGGTTGGTTTGTTTTCTTTTTAAGATTTATTTATCTATTTTTGGAGGGGTTCGGGGAGGGGCAGGGAGAGAGAGAATCTCAAGCAGGCTCCACACCCAGTGCAGAGCCTGACGTGGGGCTCCACCTCATGACCCTGAGATCATGACCTGAGCCAAAATCAAGAGTCACACAGTTAACCAACTGAGCCACCCAGGTGGCACTAATGTTTTGGGTTTTTTTTCAAAGATGAGATTCTTCATCTCCTTTGCAAAGAGCACTTGAAGCTTTATTATTAATCCTCATTCTTAATCTCTTTGTGTGTTTGCGCTTGTGATTTCAATTAAAGCCCAGTCTTACCTGTTTACCGCGGGTTGTCACTCTCTTCAGGGACACCTCCTGTCTCTGGGACACCCTCAATGCCCGTTCTCCATCTAACTGTGAGGGTCTTAAACTGAAGATAGAAAAACACCAAATCAAAAGCTTTTGTAATTACAAATGATACTGCAAAGATGGCTTGGATTGCAGTGGGAGATGGGGTCTTCTGGTGAATCTCTAGAGAATCAGTGTCTTCGGACAATCTCTCCAGCAACGTACTGATTCACTCGCTTTGTAGACTTGTAGATTAGGACGATTTTCTTGACTGTCAAACAAGACTTACACTCATGTATCCAGCGGTCATGATATACATTGTTGACGTGTGATCCGCTGGGTGTTAGAAAGCCTGGATCCTGGTTCTGTTGGCCTCTAGCCACCTCTGTGACACTATTCTGGATCGGTTTGCTCATCTATGAAATGAGGGCTTTGGATTAAGTGATTTTGAAAATTCTTCCCTGTTCTGATACATTCCCACTCAGTTACCATGGTGACTGTGGCACCCGTTTGCCAGATGATTGGCCAGCGCCAGGGTGCTGTGTATGACTGGGGAATACTGCAAAACTCTCAGTCTTTCCTGGGACTTGCTTTTTATGACTCACAGTCCCCAGGTATCACTCAGTCCCCTTGCCTGCTGAGCTCCAAGGCCTCATGGCTTATCTGGTTTCTGGCTTCCTTGGCCTAATCTACTCAGCCCTTCTCCTAGGCTGGCTTCTTAGGGCCCTGGTATTGGTTGAAGGCTTCCTTTAAGGCCAGGAGCTGATCTAGAAACTCTGGCCTGGAGGAGGTGGGAAGAGGAGATGGGGCCAAAGAGCTCTCAGGAAGTGAGTTGAGATTCTCCCGATGCCCCACATGGACAGTGGTGCCCACATTCAGGTCACGCTTGAGGACAGACAGGCTGAGGTGCAGGTGGATTCCTAGCACAAGCAGCTAAAAATAGTGACAGTAAGACGGCACTCCGAAGCAGTGACAGTATCTGTAAGTTAATTAAGAAACCTGCCAGTCAGGATGAGGGAGCTGGCCCATTTCCCATTCAGATCAACACTGCTCCAGATGAGCCCAGCCCGTGTTTGCTGGTGGGGCAGAGCTCAGTTTCAGACCGAGAGACAGCTCCCTGGGGTAGGCTTCATGTCAGACATTCAGAAAAATTCACTTCTCAGGGCGCCTGGGTGGCTCAGTTGGTTAAGCGTCTGCCTTCGGCTCAGGTCATGATCTCGGGATCCTGGGATCGAGTCCCACATCGGGCTCCCTGCTCAGCGGGAAGCCTGCTTCTCCCTCTCCCACTCCCCTTGCTTGTGTTCCCTCTCTCACTGTCTCTCTCTCTGTCAAATGAATAAATAAAATCTTAAAAAAAAAAAAAAGATGAACCAAGGGAAGGGCAGTAGACTTCTCAGTCCTCTGATGGCAAGAAAAAGGCAGAATGTGGGGGCAAGATGCTAGCAACAAGGTGCCAGCAAAAATGTGAGGGCAAGAAACTGGTTCTGAAGGTCAAAAAGAACCCCCACTCCAGGACTGCAGGAAACATTTCTGGGCAGAAAGCCCCGGCAGGGATTCTATCACGGAGCATCCCAAATGAGCTCAGTAAAGTCACTCGGTAGTCCCCACTGTCCCTGACTTGGAATACAGATCTGTGTCATCTTCTGTTGGTCAGGCCTGCAGTTGCCTGAAGCAACCCTCTCACCTCTGTGCCAGGAAATCATAGTGGAAGAAAGTGTGTCATTGAATATAAAATCAACAGAAGTGCCATCCACTGGACCATGACATGGTTTCACCCCCCCCCCCAGAATCACCCCTTGAATTGTAATGTGAGCCACTTCCATGGGGACCCAGAGGGGTGAGCCAGTGGGGAGAGTGGGCCTTTAACCCCCTGAGTCCTCGGCACCACCACGCCTCCAGTTCTTCCATTTCCCAGCGTCCCTCCTCTTCTTTCCCACCCAGCTCCTTCAGGAAGCCCTCCGTGGCTGCAAGAGACCCAAGCATTTATAAATGCAGCCCTCCTCCCCACAGGACATCTTTCTCTGTCCCCTCTGGGAATCATTTTTAGTCAGATTCCTGTCACCTCTTTTTTTTTTTTTTTTTTTAAAGATTCTATTTATTTATTAGACAGAGAGAGAGAGCACAAGCAGGGGGAGTGGCAGGCAGAGGCAGAGGGAGAAGCAAGCTCCCCGCAGAGCAGGGGGAGCCCGATGCGGGACTCGATCCCGGGACCCTGGGATCATGACCTGAGCCGAAGGCAGTCGCTCAACCAACTGAGCCACCCAGGCGCCCTCCCGTCACCTCTTTTATTCTCTAATGTGTTAAGTGCCCTATCTGGGTTCCCAGAGTGGGAACATGTTTTAAGCTAATTATTGGAGGCTTAGTGACAGTTCTCAGTGCCAGGCTAGTCGTCTTTCAACATTTAGGAGTAGGAGGTTTGTTGCATTAAAATAACTAGCTCTGGGGGCACTCAGCTGGCTCAGTCCATAGAGCATGTGACTCTTGATCTCCAGGTTATGGGTTTGAGCCCCACGTTGGGTGTAAAGATGACTTAAAAATAAGATCTTTCGGGGCGCCTGGGTGGCTCAGTCGTTAAGCGTCTGCCTTTGGCTCAGGTCATGATCCCAGGGTCCTGGGATCGAGCCCCACATCGGGCTCCCTGCTCCACGGGAGGCCTGCTTCTCCCTCCCCCTCCCCCCTGCTTGTGTTCCCTCTCTCACTGTGTCTCTCTCTGTCAAATAAATAAATAAAATCTTTTAATAAAAAAAAATAAAATCTTTAGGAAAAGACCAAAAAACAAAAAAAAAAACAACTGACTTTAGGTCAGGAGCTAATGGGCCTGGGACTTCACGCGGCCTGTGTCCTGCCTTATTCCCATGCCTCTGCTTGTGACTTGATCATTTCATGCCCAGACAATTACTTCTAATTCCTAAGCCTTGTAAGCCCACATTTCCATTTATACAGCACATCATTTCCACCTACAATTTAACATGACTGCGAAAAACCCCTAGAACTTAAGAGGATGCCTGTTGATGTCTACCCGCCCTGGTCCGCCATTTCATGTTTATCCTTCTGCCCCCACCTCGACCCTCCAAACAGATGCCCACAGCACGCGCGGGAGACCCTCCGGTCAGTGAGGCTGTCCCAGCAGTGAAGTCACTTCTATCAGACTGTCTTGGAAGATGCGTGCTTGGCCTGGTGCCCCGAGGCTCTTGGAACCCAACGTAGGAGCTCGGAGCTTACCCCCAAAATTCTTTAGCGTGGGCTCCAATGAGCAGACTTGCTCAGAAAACTTGTTCTCAGCAGCTGGTTCTAGTGCAGCAACTAGAGTGGCCCTGGGTCTCCCCCAGGACATCAGACACAAGGCGCGTAGAGACCCAGCCCCTTGCATTTTCATGCTCCGGGAAAGAAAACAAAACAGAGGCACTATCAGGAGGAGGGCGTGTAACTTATGCAGGCGTGTGCAAGTTTCCCGCAGAGAAACTTCCGGAAGATATCAGACCAGCTAGAGCTCGGAGTTCAGTCGTGAGAACCTCCACCTCCACCTCACCTCCAGTTGCCCTGACCGGCGCTCCTCCCTCCCACCCCTCCCTCTCCTGTCTGTAGTCTTCAGAGCTACTTACCCAATCCCTTGATATCTTTCCTTTCCATGAGCCCGAGTGAGACTAAGCCTGATCCCTGCTGCTGCTTTGGTGTTGGCACTATTAACCTACCCCCTTTCCCAGGCCTCTGTACACCTTGATTCAACCCAGAGCGGATCTGGGAGACATCCGTGAGGACTGATGCTTGGGACTGGCCAGTTGCTGCAGAGACCAAAAGCCAAGTGTCTGAGAAGCAGGTGACCCAAGGCCACATGACCCCACTGAGCTCTAAGCTATTTGGCACCCCCGTCCTCTGAGATCTCTGGCACCTCCTCTCCCTCCCTTCTCAGCTCTGACTTGGTTGATTTTTTCATCCTGCTGTGAAGCCTCTTCAATAAGAATGGCAAGGAAAGTTTCATTGAACACTCTCCCTTCTCTCTCCCAGTTCCTTTGCCCTTTTATGGACCCCCTTTTATGGATGAAGAGACTCTTCGGGTTATTACAACATGGGTGATGGCAAAGGTAAGACCACTAGGGAGCTGCTCTGGTGAGCGGTGTGCTCATGAGAAGCCCTCCATCTAGCGCTGCATTAACTAGATTTCCCATATTCCTGGCGTTCTGGCATTTGGGGCTCACTGAGCAAGGAAAGATGGCCCCAGGGCTAGCTAGTTCTTAGCAATTGCAGACAACGCCCAGGTGAGTGTGCCTTTCATATGCCAACCAACCAATCCAGAGCCTAAACCCTCAACCAGCACCTTTACTGCCTTTACTGGCCAAACCACCACCTCCTGCCCTACTCATTCCAGGGTGGGACACCGGCCAACGAGAGACAGCACCGAAGTCCCAGAGATCGCCAGAACTAGGCACACTAGCCAATCCTAAGCCTGCTGGCTATTTATTCCGCTTCGCTCACTCCTTGCAAAAACACACCATACAGGCTGCTGCTCATGTTTCCCCCACCTCCTTCTGTCTCTTGACAGTGGTGCTTCTCATACCTGAAAGAAAGCAAAATCCCGGGTACATTTTTTTCCTTTTTTGAAGATCTAATTGGCTTTAATAAGGGATTCACGGATTAAGCCGCAGTTGAACAAAATGGGAGGTTTTTAAAGGAAGGAGGTGGGGCAAGGAAGCTATTAGCAAAAGAAAAGAAAGGATTATTTCAGGCCAGGTCATCTTTGGGCATGATGGGGGGAGAGAGGAAACGGCAGGGTTTTTATCAGACAGATTTCCTCACTAGTGCTGAGCAGGAAATTTCATAATGATCCTTCCCCCCCCCCCCCCCCCCCCCCGGTACATTTTAAAACCAGCATAGAGGCCAAAGATCTTAGTTAAGCTCTGCCCCTCCCTGAGGGGCTGTGTCACTCTCTGAAATGGAGATTGAGACTTCTAAAGTTTTAGAGAAAAACCAGCAGGGTGCCCACCCTCGCCCTCATGGCAATGACTGCAGCATCTCTTGCCTTGAGGGTCTGCCCAGCAAATGGTCAGCCCCACGTTGTCCATCCTGGGCAACCTGGTCTTTCAGACATTCCCTGTTATTTTGTAGCCAGAACCTTGGGCAGTGAAGGGGGAGGCAATGACATCAGTCTACCTCTTTCTGGACAAAGAGCTGGCCCAAGAGTTCAGAGTCACAAGTTAAAGACTGAGACAGACTGAATAAGCTTGGATCATTTGATTTAACCCAACTCTTGTTAACAGAGGACCTACTGTGTGTGGGCCAGACACCGTGTGATGGGGGATGGTGAACAATGGCGCTCAAAGGAGCCAAGTCATGAAGGACATCATAGACCATGCTAAGGGTTAGTTTTACTGTATCCTCAGGGCACAGGATGCAGGAAGAGTTTTAAAGAGGGGAATGGCATGACTAGATCTGTTTTTAAGTTTATCCAGACTGCTATGCATAAAATCATAGGGATGCTGACGTAGAATTGAAAGAACAATGAAGTTGGCTGAGATGAAGTTAATATATTTGCTAGCATTAGAAAGAATGGGACACAGATGGGACATCTTTCGGAGGTGGATTTGGCAGAACTTGGGAAGAATTGCATATGGTGGACCAAGCTCTGGTTTGGGTGTTTGATGATGTCATTCACTGAGATGAGGAACGTGGATCAAGCAGTTTTCCTCCTTCTCTGGGCCTTCGTTTTTTTTTTCTATAATTCTTTGCTGCTTTCATAATCTTGAGTTCTACTTCCCAGAAAGAAAATTTCTCTGCAGGAAGATGGGGGCAAAAAACAGGCAAAGTGATGTTTACACTAATGGGCCCCGAAGTCAGCCTTTGAACATTTTGCCAGGCGGGCATTCAGTGGAGGACTGAGGACATGTAGGTCTTGGCCAGAAACTACCCATGATGGCCACCTTGTGTGCCTCTTGGGAGAAGCATCTTTAAGATGTAGCCCAAGCTCCACCTGCTACTGAGCCCCCTTGGAAGTGATCGAAGGGAAGATGAATACTGTGTGCAAGAAGTCTTGAGGTCAAACTCCTATTAAGATGGATTGAGCAACGAAAAGGCCAGAGTCCAAAAGCACTATTCTCTTCTTATAAAGCTGAGCACAGGGGAATTCCACACATGCCAAATTGTCTTAATCTGTCTGGGCTATTATAATAAAAATACCATAGGCTGGGTGGCTTTAACAACAAACATTTATTTTTCAAGGCTCTGGGAGCTGGGACGTCCAAGATCAAGGTGTCAGCAGATTCAGTGTCTGCTTCCTGGTTTGTACACAGCCACCTTCTCTGTGTCCTCGCATGGCAGATGGGTCAAGAACGGTCTCCGGGGTCTCTTTTATAAGGGCATTAATTCCATATGTGAGGGCTCCACACTTACGACCTAATCACCTCCCAGAGTCCCCTTCTCCAAACACCATGGCGTTGGGCAGTAGGATTTAACATGAATTTTGGGGAGACCAGTCTATAGCACACATGTTAGAAGGTGTCCGGTTCTGGGCTCCCACACCGCCCAGCTGCAACTGGTTCATAAAGAGGAGCCGGTGCTTACATTAGCGTGGGGAGGACATGTAGGAACTGGGGAGTGTCGTCAGACCTGGGCTCCCACCAGCTCTGCAGCAGTCAAGCCCTGGAGGGCAGAGGAGCTTCGAGGGAGCCCAGTGCCAGACGCACCTGGGTAAGTACAACATCGGGGATGGTGTGGTGATGGGCCAATCATGGCCACCCTCCTTGGTGACTGGGCCCCAATTTGAGCGTCTGATGGGGGTGGTGAGTGGGAAGGACAGATGCTGACTCTGCTTCGTCCGTGGCCCAACAACCACAGCTGCTACCCCTGGAGACATTTTCTGGTGACTCAGATGCTCAGCCCTCCTTCCCCCTTAAGATGTTCATAACAAGTGTGAAATTCAATCCCAAAATGCAGGTGGGCCAAAAGGAAACACGTTAATTTTTATTTTGAACCCCCATTCTACTGGGCTGGTGGACATTCAACCTTCTGGTGGGGGCTCTCCCCCTTTTCTGGAGTTTGTGGCTAAATTTGGGAGCAACTTGGGTGGTGCCAAGGCTTAGGGGAGGGCCCCATCTGGCCCCGAGTCACCTGTGCTCAGAGGTGTCCCCTGAGGTGTCCATTGTAGGTCTAGCCCACCTTCGTCAGTTTGTGTGTGTCCCACTAAGAAGAACTTGTCTTTCAGACCCATGGGCTGGCTTGACCACCTCTGATTCTCTGCTTCAGTGTCCTGGGGGAGTGCCATCTGTGGTCCAAGGAGCAGGGCGCCATACCGATGGTCCTCCTCTGGGGGGTCTTGTTGGCCTCTTGCTGGTCTCTCCCCCGGGAAGTGGGGCACAGTCACCTCTTGGAGACCCCCCAGTGCTCTTGCTTTTCCATCACCCCTCACCAGTGACTCCCTCAGCTACCTGCCTGCTGAAATCCCTCCCTCCATAAATGGTGATTATTTTTGCCAGAGGAACTTAGTACTATTATTATTTCCAAAACATTATTCTTCCACGGTGTCTTCCTAATAAGTTTCTGTGTCCCAACAAAGAAGGGGGACACCGGGCTCTCCCCCCACAGAAACTGTGCCTCACAGAGTCACTCCCCAGGATCATCAGGGAGAGCTAGCTGAGACTGGACAGTGGGCAAAGATCTCTCCTCCCTCCTCCTGGTACTGTGCCCGCCCCCTGATCGGAGCACTGAGTTCTCCCCAACTAGGGGCCCAACAGATCTTTTCTGGAATTTGGATTAGCCTCTGAGCGTCTCACCTAAATGGGGATGCTTTCCCTGTAGACTTTGCAGCAGAGCATGTACACTGCATCCTGTCCCTGATCTCCAGCCACATCTGCTTCTTCCTTAGTCCTTGTTCCATCCCTGGGCCTCAGCTGCCTGGCATGGCAGGGGTGTGGGGTCAGCTGGGTCTAGAATCTTGTTGGACCTTCATGGCTCCTGCCTCGGCTCCCCCGGGTCTCCTGAGACCTTCTCAAGCACACCTCACTTCCACACTTTTAGCTGAGAGTTCTGGGTTTATGGGTCAAGTCTCCCATGAAATGTCAATAAATCCTAGAAGACAGCCAAAAAGAACACTTACAAGGCTCTCAGTCCTAAAGAGCTATCTTAAGAGCTACGCCTTGTTCACTGTGGGCTTAGCTGTGGGCTCAGACACCTCCCCTAAGCTCAGTTTCTGCATTGAGCCCCCTGACCATTTGAAGGGCACTGGGGTGCCTCAGTCTCACTGGCCTCAGCTAGAGATGCCCCTGCCTGCTGGACGTGACAGCCGCCAAGTGCCAGCCCAGGCTGGGGTGCTCGTAAAAATCTCTCCGCTCTAGAGGCAGCCCCCCAGCAGGTGCTTTGGGAACTGCCCATTCCCTCTCCAGGGAGGGGGTCAGTTCTTTAAGAAATTCCAAGTCTGGCACAGGGGGCTTCAAATTCACCCTCTATGCCCCCTCTGTTTCAAGTATTCTCCTGTGAATCCGAAAGTAATCTGGCCTCGAACAGGCCATACCACCTGCTTTCTTCATCCTGCTGACGGCCCTGGATCTGCCCCAGCCATTTAGCGTCCTGTGGGCATCTCCCCAGAACACAGCCTGGTGAGGCACTCCTAACCCCTGCCTCCGAGAGGCTCCAGGTCCCCAGGATGCTGCCCAGCAACCCACAGCCTCACAGGTGTGGCTCTCCCTCTTGGGTCTGTGATCAATCCAGAAAACATACATTAACTGTGCAAAAACAGTCTGCCAGCTAAGCTGAACCCCTGTTGGGGGGTGGGCAGCAGATGATCACCTTCCAGGCTTGTGCTCAGTAGGGGAGGTCGGGGTGGAAAGCACTGCTGGGGTAGCCAGGGGAGCATATGAAGCAGACACACTCCACTGTTGAACTTCCTGACTGCGTGGCTGGTTCACTTGCAATGGCACAGAATTTGCGTGGGAAAACTTGCAGGGCTCCGCCACACAGGACTCTCTCTTTCATGGGAACAGTGGGGAGCAGCGACCTCCTTCCTGCGCCTTCCTCCTGGCTTTCTTCCCTTTCGTTCAGAGAAACTGCCCTTTCCCCTTTGGTGTGCCTCCCAGAGAGCTGCCAGGACCCTGCCTCTGCCCCAGTCCCAGTGGGCTGCCTGCGGGGATGGACTTGTAACTCAGGCTGGGCCGATCAGATCTTGTCCCCTTGGAATCTGACTTCTGAGTGACGGCACGAAGAAGAGAAGGTGGGTGGAGTCCCCTGACAGTACTACCCTGAAAGAGAAAGTCCCTGGATTCCTGGCCCTGGAGTCACTCTTGCTATCTTCCCCAAAGCCTGCTTGTTCAACTCTTCACTCGATGAGCTACTAGTGTTTTTTAAATAAATGCCCTTTTCTTGCTTAAGTTGGTCAGAGTCAGTTTCTGTTGCTTGTGCCTGAGAAGACAAACTCATAGTTTCTGGTTTACACCCATCAGGCATCCTGTGATTTCCCGGATCCTTGAATGGCCAGGCAGTAACAGGGTGAGTCATGGGTCTCCGAGAAGGACTCCAGAATATTGTCCCCTTGGTACGTGGGTCACAAGGTGACACAGAAGGCTGACAACTGGCGCTCAGGTCCAGGTGAAAGGTCAGATGGGGCACTCCAACAGACAGCTTCGAGGTGAGGGGAGTGTCTAAGTCTAGGACCTCTCATGGCAGAGGTGTCTCTGCAAAAGAATCCATCGGACTTTCACTGGTCCGTCTCGTCCAGCCTACTGAAGTCCACCCTCCTCTCCTAGCCTCCCCCCCACCCCGGCCTGGCCTGGGGAAGCACAGTGCGCCATAAGGAAGAGCTTACAAAGACACCAAAACTGGCTGCAGGACCTCCTCCTGCCGAGAAGGGGCAGCTTGGAGCAGCAAACTCAGGCAATCCATTGTCCAACTGTGGAATCTACCTGATCATATTAGAGTAGTGGTTTTCAACGCTACTGTCCATAAGCTGGTTCAGATCTTGGTTCCATGGTTGGCAGCCCCCAGGTCAGGTCCATCCCATCAAGGAGTCCAGTCCCGGCTCCCAGAACCCCACTGCATATTCTTCCCTTAAGATGTATATACATTCAGATTTTTAAAAATGTATTAGGAAAGTACAGTATGAAAGAAGGGCTTGGACACTGAAAGACAAAGATAAGCTGTAGGGTTAGAGGAAGCATTTAGTTACAGGAGCATGTAGAGAAAAGGGTTTTATATGACTTCCGGTAACTGGCCCTGAAATCCTGCTGTGGTCTACAGGAGCGAACTCAAAGAAAAGTTTGTAGTATGTGGAGCTCTGGAAGAGTAAAGCAGGATTCCACTGAAGAGGAGGAAATGGGCTTTTTTTTTAAAAGTACTTAGTTTTACTCTGTTTAAGTGATTTATTTAAATCATACTTACATTCTGTAATTAAAGATGAAAAATTAGATGCCGAACGAAGACTTTCAAGGTTGAGTGATTAAAAACCAAGTTTTTGGACCCGTGTTTGAGAGCAGGAGTCTGCAAACTTTGTCTGCAAAGGGCCAGGTAGCAAATTGTTTTAGGCTTTGTGGGCTGTCACAACTCTTCAGATCTGCTGTTGTGATACAAAAGCAGCTTTTGAGAGTATCTGAGCACACGGGCATGGATATGTTCCAATAAAACTCTATTTACACAAATAGGCAGTGGGCCAGACTTGGCCTGAGTCACAGTTTGCCAACCCCTGTTTTGTAAACTGAGATTCAATTAAACATGAGTGTGGGAATTATTTAGATCATGAAGTCATAAATCAAGAGTTACAATCCACTTGAGGTGGCTTTCCCAAGCTGCAGGTATCAAAATTTGAAGTAAATATTTTGCGGATCCAAGCCTAAAAGTCTACAACTCCAATTTCTAGTAAAAAAAAAAAAAAAGAAAGAAAAAAGTCAGGGCTCAGTAAAGATGTAGAAAACCGACCCTCCATGGTGAAAGTTGGCTTCTTGACTTTTCAGGTCAAAAGTATATGAAATTAGGTATTCACTTGAGCAAAACATCTCATAGACAAGTAGCCTGGAAATGGCTTCCCCAATGCTCTCTTGGATTACTTTTGCCACATTTTAGGCAATCAATTCTGTTGTGTAAAAGTATGTTGAGGTTGTTAGCATTAGGATAGATGTTTAAATTATTTTTAATGCTCTTGAAATTTAACAATCACTGTTAGTTGAAGATTTAAAAATTAGTAAACATTGTGCAAGTAATTCTAGAAAAAGAACTGGTCTATGACTGGAGAAAAGTGTTAAGTTTGTGGATTGGTTTCTTTTGTTTGCAAATGACAGAAAACCCAAATCAGATTGGTTTAAACCAAAAGAGAAGTTGCTAGCAGAGGTGTGTGGCTTAATATATAGATTAATTATCACTGGGACCCTGTCTCTCTCCATCTTAGCTCTGTTCTCCATGTTGGCTTCCTTTGCAGGCTCTATAAAGTCATGAGATGGCTGCCAACAGCTACCAGAGGAGCATCCTCTAGGTTCAAGTCCAGTGAAAAAGAGAACACCTCTCTTCCCAAAGTCCCAGTAAGTCTCATGGCCTCTCATTGGCTCTAGCTGGCTCTCATGCCCCTGGCTAGCCCAAGGCTGTGGCCAGGGGTTTGCAGGGCTCCCAACTGGCCCTCACCCACATGCAGGCAGCCACGGGGCAGAGTAAACTCTGCTTGAAGCATGTGGACTGCTTGTGGTGGATCACAACGGTTCACTGAGGAAAATGAGGGAAGGCTAGATGAGTTCTGAATGGCAAAACCAAGAGCTACATCTTCGGTTTTGTTCGACCTTCTCTTGAGAAACTCTGTTGGCCTCCTTCATTCTTGGTGTCAGGTGTGATTTGCCTCACAGCTGTCTCTTGGCATATTCCTTCCTACTGTAGCCAACTTTCAATTTATCTGCAGTGGTGCAAATGTCCAGGTCAAGCCTTCCCGCATAGCCTACTCCACATACAAAATGGCACAACCAGTGGGGCCATCATACGTTATACACGGAGAGGCCCAGTGCCTTTCTCCTTCCAAAGTACCTGGGGCCTGAGGAGCTGCTTCAAATTTGGGATTAGATATTTAGGTTTGAAAATGTAATAGCAGAGTTTTCATTCCTTCATGTGACTGAGGAAAGATCATGGGTTCCCAGAGAGGCCCCATATTCTTAAATTCCTCTCATTGTCTGAGCTAATTATTAGAACTTGATTTCCATAACTTGAAACACAAGGGTTATAAATAATCATGTGTAAATGTGCTGTGTATGGAGAACCTCAAGCTGGGGTGTGTATGGGATGGCAGGATGATTCCAGCGGGCGAGGGAGGGCAAGGCCACCAGCTGGGGCAGCTGAGACTGTGGAAGAGTTGTGGAATACCACAGTTGCTTCAGGGTAAGAAATGGCAGCAGAAGCCAGGCCAGGCCAATGATGAGCGGAGGGACCATGGTCTGTAGAAGTGACTTCTGAGGGGTGGAAGGTAGAGGAAAAGGAGAAGTGTTGGCCTGGCTCCTCATCTGAGCTGCTGAGGGAGGTGGGGACTACATGGACAGCAGCAGTGGCCACAAGCCAAAGGACTTATGCAAGGAACCATGTGAAACAAAGAGTGTCAGGCCCAGAGGAGAGGACTTAAAGAGTGAGGAAGGTTCTGGAACGTACTGTATAGGCAGCCAAACAAACTGGGTAACAGGAGACTGTCTGTTTTACCGTAATAGATGAGCTAAACATTTTACCTCATACCATGGGGGAGTTTAACTGTATGCCTAAACAAGCAGCAGGGAGAGGCAGAGCCAGGAAAGGTAGGACCTTCAATGTGGGGGAAGACAGAGTCTCTGAGAAGTCACCTTCTTCCATGTTATCCCAGAAGGGGACAGGGAAAAGAGAGGTCCGACATGAGCCCAACTTTGCCTCTGTGCCCAGATCTGTGAGGGTAGGGGTTGTGGTGGGCAGCAAAGGCAGCCCCCCACTATGCCCCACACCCGCTGGGCCTTCCTAGAGCAATAAAGCCTGTGCTGCTCATCGCAGAGATCCGCGTGAACGGTGGCACCTGATCTCTGTCTTCACCTCGGAGTTCACCCAGCTGGGAACTGCACATTTAGTGTGTTCAACAGAGGTGGGAACGAACCCATGCCCTCCCAAATCCAAGCAGTCTCCCTTTCACTCCTAAGGTGAACTCGAGGCCCCTGGGTGCCATTTGTAGAGGACCCACGTTTCCCTTCAGTGGTGGCATGGGGAAGCCCACTCTGTGGCCGCGCTCTCTGGGCCATCTCCCCTGGAGCCGCATCCTTTACATCTTCAGACCCAGAGGCCATGTTTCCGTGAGGATCTCCTCGGCCTCTGCAGGCTGTGGAACAGGACTGTCTGGGCTTGAATCTCAGCTCCTACATGGGTTATGAACCTTGAACGAAGAGCTTAACAGGCCCATCAACATCTCGATTTCTTAATCTGTAAAAGAAGAATGTGATTGCTAATTTGTGGTGAATGTTACGTAAGGTAATACACAGAGTACACAGCTAAGTATTTGGTAAGGTCAGCTACTTACCGCTGGCTTTCCTGTCACAGCCCGAATCAGGTCTCTCCCGTCCCTTGTCAAACACCTCGTTGTTGTGTTTTTCAGGGCTTCCTCTTGGACCGATTCCCACCGATGTCTGTGTGCCTCCCACCGGGTGTTTCCTGAACCTTAGGACCCAGTGCCACCCATTCCAGAACATTCCACCACCCGGAGTAGCTGGTATTTGCCTGGCTTTGGACTTCACGGAGTGGGGTTTATTCAGAGTTTTTGAGGAGGACCCTGTGCAGAGTAAGAGCAAGAGTACACCTTCCCGGACTTCTCTCTCTGAAAGGTGGGTTATTAGACGTTTCCGGGTGTTAGGGAGACAGACACCTAAGGATTAGAAGCATTTTTTCTCAGGTTCTCACCTGAGGGCTTTGCTCCACCAATGCACCTTGGCAGCTTCTCCCAGATCAACAGTAATGCCCTATGTTTCATGATGACTTCATTATTGCATCTCAGAGGCCAGGCTGGTCGGACTATTTCTTCACTGCTTTTCCTTTCCAGCTCAACTAGTCATTAAGAATCAGCTTTAAGAAACTGCAAAGCCCATGTGTGCAGCCCAGGGCCTCACCCTCACCCCCCCTCTTCTCTCGCCTCCTGGAATCAGGCTTCCAGAAAGTACTCTCATGCCACTCCCAAAAGGCTGCATCTGATTTGTTTCCATAGCGTCATAGAGGATCATTAACTCCTCTACACTTTCTCAAACTTATTAAATTATGAAACATTTGCTGCACCTGAGTGCACCTTGGTCTCCCGTGGTGATTGGAGGGGGCAAGAAGGGAAGTCTGGAAGCCCCACCCTCCCCAGGGCCAGCCCAGCCCAGAATCCCTGGCTTTCTCTCTCCCTTATGATTTTGGCAGGCAGTGAGACGTTAATCTCTTTCAACTGGAGCGGGTTCACTTCGTTTCTCTCCTGAGAGGAGGCCAACAGGAACTGACCCCAGGTTGCCATGAGCTCTGCCATCAGCAGCTGTGAGCACCCCGACCCTTTGGTGAGTGCGGCTGAAAGAGAGGAGACGAGAAGAAGGGGGCAGGCAGAATGAAGAAAGGCCTGGAGGGGGTCCCGGTGCCCTAGTTCATTATTTGTGCTCAGCACGTGTGGCTCACGTTCTAGAGAAGATTGTAGATCACTAGACAGGTGCGCAGCTGCCTTCCCCACCACGCCGTCATGAGGCCAAGATTCCTCCCTGAGTGCTGAACTCGGTGAATGCACTCCCAAGCAAGGAGGAAGCACTGGAAGATCCTTTTAGTTTTACCTTTATTCACAGTTGGTCTCTGAAGATACCTAAATATTTGTTTTCCAGGTTTCTCCATGCTATGATTTCTTTGATCAGAAGGACTTTCTAAAACAAAGCAAAGGGAAAGAGAGAGGGCATCGGAGAGAGAGAGAACTAATATTTACCAAACAACCAATACAGCCCGGGCACTTTATGTGTTTTATTTCCTTCCTTCCAAGCCAACGGTGCAGGTGCTTCTGTTCCCGGATGAGGAACCTGAGGCCCAGAGAAATACAGTAACAGTAACCCCTCTGGAGGCTTCTCTGGCGAGTCCTTGAGCCCTGGCCCCACCACCTTCCTAGCCAATTTTTGAGCACCTAAAAGTCAGAGGGTGAACTGAGTGGAGACACACTTGTTCTTGGCACTGCTCACCCCCAGGGGGAAGGAGCTCCTGTTCACCGGGGCTTGCGGGCCCTGCAGGATGGGGGTCACCCACGGACTTGGCCTGGGCCCCCACAGCTGTCCCCTGGGGCCAGGCCGCCAGACCCTGCCCACAGAGGCTCAGCCCTCTGGTGAAGAGACCCCGGCTGTTTTTTCCCAAGAACTCGTGGAAGGCACTTGAGAGATCTCGCTTCTTTTTCTCTTCAGGATTCTTTCTGCCCCTACTGTCATGGAAACAAAACAAAACAAAAGTCTTGGGAAATCAGTCAGAGACTTCTACATTTTGGTTTACCTGAGGCCACCTGGAGCGTGGCGGGTCCGGGCCTGTACCCATCCTCTTTTCAGTGGCCTGCCTTCTCTTCATCCTCGGCACCCACTCTTCTGAGATGTCTTTGGTTTCGCATCATGTTGCTCTGCTGGAAACTTTGAGGAACATTAACAAGGGGGAGACAGCTTCCTGACCCTGAAAGCTTGTGGCCTAGCTAGGGGAATGCAGGGTACACAGAAATGTTTCTGGTACAAGAGAGAAAACAGCAAATTATGTAACAGAGAGACACAGGGTGCTGGGAGTTACCAGGGAGAAAAATCATATGGGTGTGGGGAGGTCAGGAGAGGTGATGGGGAGGAGGTGTTGAGCTCTTGCAAGTGGGTAGGGGAAGCAGGGGGCTCAGGGGGGCCCTCAGGGGGAGCTAAGACTCTGACACAGGATAACGGAGGCCACACTTGGAGGAACCTGGACGACCCCATTGGCTACAGCCAGGTCGATGGGAGTGTTAGGAAACAAACCTAGAGGGCCAGGCAGGGAGGGTACTGGAAGCTGTGTGGGGTGTGAGTGGAGTCAGAGGGGCAAGGGACCCCTCTTCCTCCCGGGAACTCCATTGCTGTCCCTGCACCCGAGTCTCCTCCTGCCCTGCCTGGCAGCCCCAGGCAGTCGGGCACTGCACCCGCTTACATTGGCACGCTGCGTCCATTCATTCGGTCCACACTGAACACAGGTGTTGGCTCATCTAGAAGCTGGGACTACACCGAAGAGTAAGGCACAGTCAGTGCATTCTAGGAACTCACAGCCCAGCAGAAGCGATGGATACGGTAACTGTCCACTAGAATAACCACGCCAAGAGGAGAGCTTTGGCGGGTGTAAACACAGGGCCCATGGGAGCCCCTCTGAGGGCAGCTACAGCATTCTGGGGCCAGGATCCCCATGTGCCTGTCTGGGAGGGAAATCTGCCCATCGTCTGACCTTGGAGTTGGCCCCCAACCCCTCCTCCACAAAGCTGCTACTCAGCAAAGGGCTTCAGGCAAAGCAGCCCCTCCTCTCGCGTGACCCCAGACCACACATGCAGGCCCTACTGAAGGTGTGTAATGTAGAAAATCACTGGTCTTTTGAGTCTGGACCAGAAATCCCAAACTGGCCAACCGTTATCCCTATCCCATTGCCTCTTGCCCCTGGCAGGCCATCCATCTACCCAGCTGAAATCAGGAAGTCCACTTGATTCCTCTTAAAATGTCTAGGTGTGTCCTTCTCTTGTTCCCAGCAGAGGGGTGACAATGTGCTCAACTGTCACAATGATGGCCAAGGCAGGAAGAAGGCTGGGCAGGCCAGGAGCTCCAGCAGCAGCCCGGTGATCTACGGCATCCTGGATGTCCCTCCGTGGTACCTCTGCATCCTCCTGGGGATCCAGGTAATGCCACCCAGCGAGCCCTGGGTCCAAAGAGGCTCTGCCTCAAAAGCCACACTGATCACACCCAGGCCGAATTAGTCAAGATCTACAACTTTGGTTACTGATATTCTTGTCTTCCACGTAGCTGACCTCCAGGGGAACTCAAAGCTCCTTGTCTCTCTTTCTCTCAGGGGTGTGGGGGTGGGGGGTTGGAATTAGTGGAAGAGTCTCCCTCATGCTAAGCCGATAGGTAACATCAAGGACACCGACTGCATCATTTTCATGATACCAACCTCAATTTATTTGATTTGCAACAACTAAAAAATGTGATAACCAGGGCTTGGGGAATTTGGGGAAACAAGCACTGTCAAACACTTGTGTTGGAACAGTTTTTGAGGCAGCCTTTCTGGATGGCCATTGGTGGTTTCTATCAACATGTAAATCATATGCCCTTTAACCCAGTCCCCAGTGCTTAAGAATTTCTCTGTGGATACACTGGCAAGACTTGTTAAGATAAGTACAAAGACATTCTTGTAACATTATTGGCAATAGTAACATCAAACCACACAACAAACAAATAAGCACAAACCCTAGAAACAACCCAAATATCCTTCAAAGGGAACGGGTTGAACAAATTGTGACCACATCCGAACAGATGACTTTTGTATGCAGCTGCTAAAAAGAGAAAGATATATTTCTCTTGCAGTTAGGGAATATTCCCCAATAGATGGTAAGTGAAAAAAGCAAAGTAAATAACTATGTATATACTGTTATCTTTTATGTGTGTGTTAAAAACAGAGAGAGAGAAAGATCGAAATAAGTATATGTAGTGATTTGGGGTTTTGAAAGATCCCTAAAAAACTAACAAAGGTAGCTTTGGGAAGAAGAACCAAGAAAGGGGAGGTGGCTTTCCATTCTCACTTCTGATTCTTTAAGTTTCTGTAACATGAATTTGCCAGACTCACAGATGTGTTTCTTTTAATTTTACAAAGTGTTCAATATGGAATATCAGGGATGGGATACACTTTTGTTTACTTCTTGGTGCTTTTCCATAAAGTAAGAAAAGCCGATGTCATACTACTTAAAAAATATTATTATGAGCCAATAAAATGGATAATATAGATAATATAGATCTACAGCCACTGACTCAGAGAACTGTAAGGACATATTTTTGAATTTAAGAAAGCCAAATGCAGCTGTCCAATTTTCCCAACATGATTTGTTGAACAGTCTGCTTTTCTCCCATTGGATATTCTTTTCAGCTTGTCAAAGATTAATTGACATATACTTGTGGGTTTATTTCTGGGTTTTCTATTTTGTTCCATTGATCTATGTGTCTATTTTTGTGCCAGTACCATGCTGTTTTGATTACTACCGCTTTGTAATATAAGTTGAAGTCCAGAATTGTGATGCCTTCAGCTTTGCTTTTCTTTCTTCTTCTCCTCTCCTTCTCCTCCTTCTCCTCCTTCTCCTTCTTCTTCCTCTTCTTCGGAGTGGGAGGGGGAAAAGGGGAGAGGGAGAGAGGATCTTAAGCAGGCTCCATGCCCAGCACAGAGCCTGATGTGGGGCTCAATCTCATGACCCTGAGATCATGAGCTGAGCTGAAATCAAGACTCGGATGCTCAACCGACTGAGCCACCCAGGTGCCCCTCCAGGTTAGTTTTTCATTTTCAAGATTGTGTTGGCTGTTCAGGGTCTTTTGTGGTTCCATACAAACTTTAGGATTGGTTGTTCTAGTTCTGTGAAAAGTACTGGTGGTATTTTGATAGGAATTGCATTAAATGTATAGATTGCTTTGGGTAGTATAGACATTTTAATGATATCTGTTCTTCCTATCCATGAGCATGGAATGCCCTTCACATTCCATGTGTATAGGTCTTTCACCTCTTTAGTTAGGTATATTCCTAGGTTTCTTATTACTTTTGGTGCAATTGTAAATGAGATTGTTTTCTGAATTTCTCTTTGTGCTGCTTCACTATTGGTGTACAGAAATGCAACAGATTTCTGTATGTTGATTTTGTATCCTGTGACTTTACCGAATTTATCAGTTCTAGCAGTTTTTTTGATGAAGTCTTTCAGGTTTTCATGGTATCATGTCATCTGCAAATAGTGCAAGATTTACTTTTTCCTTACCAATTTGGATGCCTTTTATTTCTTTTTGTTGTCTGATTGCTGTGGCTAGGACTTCCAGTACAATTTGAATTAAAGTGGTGAGAGTGGACATCTTGACCTTAGAGGAAAGGCTCTCTGTTTTTCCCCACTGAAGATGATATTAGCTGTGGGTTTTTCATATATGGCCTTTTTATGTTGAGGTTTGATCCCCTCTAAACCTGCTTTGCTGAGGGTTTTTTTTTTTTTTTATCATGAATAGATGTACTTTGTCAAATGCTTTTTGTGCATCCACTGAAATGATCATATGGTTCTTATCCTTTCTCTTATTGATGTGATGTATCACATTGGTTGATTTGGGAATATTGAACCACCGTTGCAACCCAGGAATAAATCCCACTTGATCACGGGGAATGATTTTTTAAATGTATTGTTGAATTCAGTTTCCTAGTATTTTGTTGAGGATTTTTGCATCTATGTTAATCAGGGATATTGATCTGTAGTTCTCCTTTTTAGTGGTGTCTTTATCTTGTTTTGGTATCAGGATAATGCTGGCCTCATAGAATGAATTTGGAAGTTTTCTTTCCTTTTCTATTTTTTGGAATAGTTAGAGAATAACAGGTATTAACTCTTCTTTAAATGTTTGTTAAAATTCACATGTGAAGCCACCTGGCCCTGGACTTTTGTTTGTTGGGAGTTTTTTTGCTTACTGATTCAATTTCTTTGCTGGTTATCAGTCTGTTCAAATTTTCTATTTTATCTAGTTTCAGTTTTGGTATTTTGTGTTTCCAGGAATTTATCCATTTCTTCCAGGTTGTCCAGTTTGTTGGCATGTAGTTTTTCATAATATTCTGTTGCAATTGTTTGTATTTCTGTAGTGTTGATTGTTATTTGTCCTCTCTCATTTGTGATTTTATTTATTTGAGTCCTTTCTTTTTTCTTTTTGATAAGTCTGGCCTGAGGTTTATCAATTTTATTGATTTTTTTTTTCAAAGAACCAGCTCCTGGTTTCATTGACTTGTTCTATTGTTTTTCTAGTTTTCATTTATTTCTCCTCTAATCTTTATTATTTCATTTTTTCTGCTGGTTTTAGGTTTTGTTTGTTGTTCTTTTTCTAGCTCCTTTAGGGCTAAGGTTAGATTATTTATTTGAGATTCTTCTGGCTTCTTGAGATAGGCCTGTATTGCTATAAACCTCCTTCTTAGAACTGCTTTTATTGAATCCCAAAGGTTTTGGATTGTTGTGTTTTCATTTTCATTTGTTTCCATGTACTTCTTTTTTCTTCTTTTATTTCCTGGCTGACCCATTCACTGTTTAGTAGTGTGTTATTTAACCTCCATGTATTTGTGATCTTTCCAGATTTTTTTCTTGTGGTTGACTTCTAGTTTCATAGTGTTGTGGTCAGAAAAGATGCATGGTAGGACTTAGGTCTTCTTGAATTTGTTGAGGCTTTTTGTGGGCTGATATATGATCTATTCTGGAGGATGTTCCATGTGCACTTGAAAAGAATGCGTATTCTGCTGTTTTAGGATGGAATGTTCTGAATATATCTGTTAAATCCATCTGTTCCAGTGTGTCATTGAAAGCCATTATTTCCTTGTTGATTTTCTGTTTAGATGATCTGTCTATGGATGTAAGTGGGGTGTTAAAGTCCCCTACTATTATTGTATTACTATTGATTAGTTCCTTTATGTTCGTTATTAACTGTTTATATGTATTTGGGTGCTCCCATGTTGGGTGCATAAATATTTATAATTGTTATATCTTCTTGTTGGATTGTCCCCTTTATTATTATATACTGTCCTTCTTTGTCTCTTGTTACAGTCTTTGTTTTGAAGTCTATTTTGTCTGAAATAAGTCTTGCTACTTGGCTTTTTTTTTTTTTTTAAGATTTATTTATTTATTTGAGAGAGAGAGAGAGCGTGGGCAGGGGGAGGGACGGGGGAGAGAATCCTCAAGCACACTCCCTTCTGAGTTTGGAGCCCAATCTCATAAACCTGAGATCATGACCTGAGCTGAAACCAAGAGTCAGATGCATAACTGACTGAGCCATCCAGGTACCCACCCCCCCTCCTCCGGCTTTCTTTTGACATCCATTTGCATGATAGATATTTCTCCATCCCCTCACTTTCAATCTGCGGGTGTCTTTAGGTCTAAAATGAGTCTCTTGTAGGCAGCATATAGATGAGTCTTTTTTAAAATCCATTCTGATACCCTATGTATTCTGACTGAAGTGTTTAGTCCATTTACATTCAAAGTAATTATTGCTAGATATCTATTTATTACCATTTTATTACTTGTTTTGTGGTTGTTTCTGACGATTTTCTCTGATTCTTTCTTGTCTTTCTCTCTGCCATATTTTGCTGATTTTCTTCAGTGATATATTTGGATTTATTTCTCTTTATTCTTTGCATGTTTATTAGTGGTTTTTGGTATATAGCTGCCATTAGGTTTGTATATAACCTCTTCTGCAAATAGCAGTCTATATTAAGTTGGTGGTCGTTTAAGTTTAAATCTGTTCTTTTCTCCTCTCCTCCCATGTTTTAGGTATATGTTATTATATTTTATATTTTTGTGTGTATGTGAGTTCCTTGACTGATTTTTTACAGAAATATTCATTGTTACTGCTTTTGTGTTTCCTGCCTTTATACTGTCACTTTTGGTCTCTCCTTTCCACTCAAAGTGTCTCCTTTAATATCTCTTAAGGGACTGGTTTAGTCGTCATGAACTCCTTTAGTTTTTGTTTGTCTGGGAAACACTTTATCTCTCCTTCTATTTCTGAATGATAGTCTTGCTGGATAGAGTATTCTTGGCTGCAGATTTCCCCCCTTAAGCACTTTGACTAGATCATGCCACTCCCTTCTGGCTTGCCAAGTTTCCATTGAAAGATCTCCTACTAGCCTTGTGGGTTTTCCCTTGTAAGTTAATGACTTCTTTTGTCTTGTTGCTTTTAGGATTTTTTTATCACTATATTTCGTAAGTTTAATTACACTATGTCTTGGTGTGGGTCTCCTTTTGTTGATATTGTCAGGAGTTCTCTGTGCCTCCTGGATCTAGATGTCTGTTTCCTTCCTCAGATTAGGAACATTTTCAGCTATTATTTCTTCAAATACATTTTCTGCCCCCGTTCTCTCTCTTTCTTCTTCTGGGACTCCTATAATACAAATGTTATTATGTTTGATGGATTTACTGAGTTCCCTAAGTCCATTCTTGTTTTGTGTAATTCTTTTTTCTCTTTTGTTCAGCTTGATTACTTTCCATGACTCTGTCTTTTTTTTTTTTTTTTAATCTTAATAGTTTTATTTCAGTCGTTTTGGAATTAAGATATGGTTTTTCTCCCCAGTTACTTTATTTTTTTTTTAATTTTTTATTGTTATGTTAATCCCCATACATTACATCATTAGTTTTAGATATAGTGTTCCATGATTCATTGTTTGTGCATAACACCTAGTGCTCCATGCAGAACGTGCCCTCCTCAATACCCATCACCAGGCTAACCCATCCTCCCACCCCCCTCCCCTCTAGAACCCTCAGTTTGTTTTTCAGAGTCCATCGTCTCTCATGTTTCTTCTCCCCCTCCGATTTCCCCCCCTTCATTCTTCCCCTCCTGCTACATTCTTCTTCTTTTTTTCTTTCTTAACATATATTGTCCATGACTCTGTCTTTGAGGTCACTCATTTCTTCCTCTGCTTCTCCTATCCTGTTATTCATCCCATCACATGTGCTCCTCATTTTGTTTACCGAGCCCTTATATCTCTGCTGTGTTATTCCTTATCTCTGTGTTAAGGGTCTCACTCATGTCTTCCACTCTTTTCTTAAGTCTGGTGAGTATCCTTATGATCACTGCTTTAAATTCTCTATCAGGCATGTTACTTATATCTGTTTTGCTTAGCTCTCTGGCCATGGCCTTGTCCTGTTCTTTCATTTGGGATAAATTTCTCTGTCTCCCTATTTTGTCTGCCTCTCTGTGTCTGTTTCTGTGTGTTAAGGTAGTCAGCTCTGATTTGGCTCTTGAAAGTAGTGGCTTTATGAAGAGGAGGTCCTGAGTGCCCTGCAGGGCAGTGTCCCCTGTTCACCAGGACATGGCACTTCAGGGGAGTCTCCTGTGTGTTGCTAATGCCCTGCTGTTGTGTCTGAGTCTGCACTGCTCTCTGCCTGTTGTGGGCTGTGCCTGCTCTCCGTGGTGTTAGCGGGACCCAGGCAGGCCAGTTCTGAAGGGGCATGCCTGCCAGGCAATTTGGGAGTGGGGCAGCTCCCAAATTCCCAATTTTGTTAGCAAAATTTGCATTGGGCCACTAGTCCTAGGCCAGATCCCCCGAAGCACGTAGGCAGCTGTCGGCTGGGGGCTGCGAGCCAGGCGGCTGGGGGTGTGGGGCTGGGCTCGGTGCCCTGGCTGCGTGCGTGGGGCTGACAGCAGCGCACCCTGCGGCTGGCGAGGCACATGCGCAGCTTTAACATCATTTGCCCTGAGCCCGGCGGAGGCCACAAGTGCCGTGCAAAGTGGCTCTGTGTTTATGCTGGAGGATTGGGGGGGGGGGGGGGAAGGGCACCTGCTGGCTCCCTTGTTTTCAAAGTCCCCCGGCACGCTCCGAAATCAGTTCAAACAGATCTGTCTCCCGTTTGTTGTATAAGAGGGGGGGAGAGAGAGAGAGAGAGAGAGAGAGAGAGCAAGTGCACAGGGGGAGGGGCAGAGGGAGAGAGAGTCCCAAGCAGACTCCCCGCTGAGTCTCACAACCCTGAGATCACCACCTGAGCCCTGAGCCGAAACCAAGAGTCGGCCGCTTACCCGACTGTGCCACCCAGGCGCCCCTGAACTGCCATTTTTACGTTGCCTCTCCCCGCAGGCTGCTGGCTCTTTAAGGGCGGTCACCCGGCTGTCACTCCCCCTTCCGGTCGGCCCAGTGCTCAGTCAGCTGCCTTTTACAGCTCTGGGCTCCGAGTCCCCCCCGGTTTTACAGACTCACAGAATTCAGCCCCTCGGGTGTTTAAAGCCAAACGTCACGGGGATTAGTCTTCCCTGTGTGAGCCCCCTGGGCCAGGGCCCATTCCTCTGCCCTCTCTGTGTGCACGGCTCCCTCCCCGCCGCGGGCAGCCTCCCTCCACCTTTCTGACCTTCCGAACCTTTCAGACGCAGCTGCTTCTCTATGTTCAGTTGTGGAATTTGTTCTGCGGGTCTTCGGATCACTGTTCGGTTTCTTGCCTTGGTCGGGGATGATACCTAGTTGTAAGCGTGGACGAGGGTGAGCTCAGGAGCCTCCCACCCCGCCATCCTCCCGAGCTCCAAGTCCCTCGCCCACTTTTAAAACAGACTGTTTGGGTTTTGCTATTGAGCTCTATGAGTTCCTTAGACATTCTGGATATTAATGGGGCGCCTGGGTGGCTCAGTCAGTGAAGCATCTGCCTTTGGCTCAGGTCATGATTGGGGACCCTGGGGTGGAGCCCTGAGTCGGGCTCCCTGCTCAGCCGGGAGCCTGTTTCTCCCTCTCCTCCTTGCTCGCGCTCCTCTCTCACTATCTCTGTCCCTTTCTCTCTCAAATAAATAAATAAAATCTTAAAAAAAATTTTTTTGGATATTAACCTTTTATCAGAGAGACGGTTTGCAAATACTTTCTCCCATTCTGTAGGCTGTCTTTGTATTTTGCTGTTTCCTTTTCTGTGCAAAGCTTTTTACTTTGATGTAATCCTGCTTGCTTATTTTTGCTTCTGTTGTTGGTGCTTTTAGTGCCATAGCTAACGATCTTTGCCAAGACCCGATGTTAAGGAGCTTTTCCACTGTGTTTTCTTCTAGGACTTTCATAGTTTCAGGCCTTATATTTAAGTCCTTAATCCATTTTGAGTTAATTTTCGTGAATGGTACAAGGTAGGAGTTCCATTTCTCATTCTTCTGTGTGTGGCTGTCCAGATTTTGCAACACCATTTATTGATGAGACTACCCGTTCCCCCATCAAGTCTTTTTGGCTTCCTTGTCAAATGTTAGTTGACCATGTATGCTTGGGTTTATTTCTGGGCTCTCAATTCTGTTCTATTGGTCTATTTGTCTACTTTTATGATAGTACCATTCTGGTTTTTCTTTTTTTTGTTGTTTTTTGGATTTTTTTGAAAATAACATCCTTCCAGTTTTCAAAAACTGTCATCAAATTTAGTAAAGAATCTGCTTATGTTTGGCAAACAAATGAAATTCTGGTATGTTTTTATTATTTCATTTTGTCTTACTTTTTAAGGTAAATGAAAATATCAGCCAGTTCTCAGGTACCATACTGTTTGATTACTGTAGCTTTGTAATAGTTTGAAATGCGGAATTATGATGGCTGCTTCTTTGTTTTTCTTTCTCAGGATTGCTTTGGCTATTTGAGGACTTTGGTTGTCCCATACAAATTATAGCATTGTTTTTTCTGTTCTTGTGAACAACGTCATTGAAATTTTGATAGCAATTTCATTGACTCTATAGCTGGCTTTGGATAGTATGGACATTTTAATGATATAAATTCTTTCTCCCTTCTGCTAATTTTGGGCTTAGTTTATTCTTCTTGTTCTAGTTCCTGGAGGTGCTTGAGATTTTTCTTCTAAGCGTTTATCACTATGAGCTTCCCAGGAGTTTCGATATGTTGTGTTTCCATTTTTGTTTGTCTCAAGATATATTTTTTTTTTATTTCCCTTTTGATTTCTTCTTATTCCCATTGGTTGTTCAGGAGGGTGTTGCTTACTTTCCACAAATCTGTGAATTTTCCAGTTTTCCTCCAGTTTCATACCATTACCGTCAGAAAAGACCCTTGGTATGATTCCCTTCTTAAATTTGCCAAGGCTGTTTTGTGACTTAACATATGATCTGTCCAGGGGAGTGTGCTCAGGGCTTCCTGGTCATTAGTCTTGCCCTCACCTTGTACCTTGTTTTAATTATGAGCCTCTTACTTTGTTCTTTTTTTCAGATTTTTTTTAGATTTTTGAAAAAGATTTTATTTATTTATTTGACAAGAGAGACACCACTCAAGTAGCAGAGAGGCAGACAGAGGGAGAATGAGAAGCAGGTTCCCTGCCGAGCAGAGAGTCCGCTGCAGGGCTCGATCCCAGGACCCTGAGATCATGACCTGAGCTGAAGGCAGATATTTAACCAACTGAGCCACCCAGGCAGCCCTCTTGCCTTGTTCTTTTTCTGAAGGCCCCCTCTTTGGTTCCTGTTATGTCCTCCTGTTTTGTGTCTGTGCCTGGGTTTCTTACCCAGGATATCAGTTCCCAGTGTTAGGGTTCTGCCCTTGAACCCCAGACCCTCAGGCTGGGTCTCTGTTTCTTGCTGCCTGGTCTCCCTTGTTCCCAGTGCTGATCTGGATGTCTGCCTGTCACTCGTGGTCAGGCTCCTCTGAGACCAGAGGTAGAGCTCTTTCCTCTGGCAGAGGACCAGGAATGAGGGTGGAGGAGGCAGCCCAGCATCCACCTGTCTGTCCACTCTCTCTGCTCTGCCCACAGCACTTCCTCACAGCCCTGGGGGGGCTCGTGGCAGTGCCACTCATCCTGGCCAAGGACCTGTGCCTGCAGCATGACCCCCTGACTCAGAGCTACCTCATCAGCACCATTTTCTTCGTCTCCGGCCTCTGCACTCTCCTGCAAGTGTTTTTAGGAGTCAGGTAGGTAAAACTCTCTTCCCTCGCTTCTGACTTTTCACTGCTGGAGTATCAGCAAGATTTGCTTGGCTTGCAGCTGGAGAAGTGGTTAGGCAGCTGGTGGGACCTGACAGAGGGAACATGGGACGAGGAATCAGAGCCTGGGTTCAAGTCCTAGCTCCAACACTTACTGTCTGTATTAGCTAGGATTCTCAATTCACGTTACATAAATCCAGACTAGCTTAGGCAAAGATTTGTTCTCTATTAATGTATAAGATCAAGGTAAGAGAAAGGCAAGGTGCATCATGCGTCAGGAACAAGGACTCAGATGGGACTTCTCTTGTTTCTACAAAGGCCTGCCCCTAATCTTTGTGAGATGCAGGCAAGAATACAAATGGATTCCCACACGCTGCATGTCCAAGTATTGGAGGGTTATAAACCAAACTTAGAGACTCTTAAATAAGATATGTTCTGATCATTCTACCTGGAAGGCCAGGTTGAATTCCAAATTCAACCTCCAAAATTCTGCTTTGGAACTTAGCCACATGGGGAGGGCCGATCCCCAGCCTGTGGCCTTCCTCCTTCTCTTCCTACCTCAAGCTTTGCTCCAGATCATAAATGGTCTTACATCCATGAATGTGGACACCCCAGCCTGCATATCCAAGCTCCACCCCCACCCCCACCCCCCCACACACACCAGATTCCCCAGATAGCTGAGGCCTGGCCACCCTCGGGCCTGGGGTTGTGCGCACCTGCATCATGGTCTGCCATGATGGTCTGCCTTCAGACCTGAGGAAGAGGCCCAAGCAGGCTCTGGAAAAGGCTCAGGGCCATTCGGGCAGAGAATTCTTGGCTCTCAAAGGGGAGACGCACACAGACTTGAGGTGGGCATGTCCCCTTGGCCCCGCAGACGCCTCCCCCTAGAAGGCAGAGTGGGGCCCTCTGGAGCATCGGGCTCGGTGCAGGGGGCTCTCCTGTCTGAAGACAGAGCAGTCTCCTCACCACATTGCCAGTGCGTGTGCTCTGTTGTCACAGACAGGCTCCCTGCACAGGATGGTGGACAGGCGGCTGGCAGTCCTCACACTTCTCTCCCAAAGCAGGTGAGTTCTGCTCCGGCGAGTCTCCCATTTTAAAATTCCAGGGAAGAGCGCTAATTGGTGCAACGTAAACCAGATGCCCAGCTCTCACCCATCGGGGCAACAAATATGGAGACTCCTACTGAGGAAAGTTTCCCAAAGAACAGAGAAGAGGAGTTCTGTTCTGAGTAGACAAGACAGCAGAGATTCACTGAGCGGGATATGGGGTTTGGGACCTCTAAAATAAGGCCGATGCTCGTATTGCCTTTTCTCCCTTAGAGTTGCATTGAGATGAGCAATTGTTAAAATCAGTGGAATCACCTTTAAAAAGCAAAAAACAAAAAACATCAAGTCCTTGGGGCGCCTGGGTGGCTCAGTCGGTTAAACGTCTGCCTTCAGCTCAGGTCATGATCCCGGGGTCCTGGGATCGAGCCCCACATCGGGCTCCCTGCTCGGTGGGAAGTCTGCTTCTTCCTCTCCCTCTGCCTGACACACCTCTTGCTTGTGCTCTCTCTCTCTCTCTCTCTCCCTCTCTCAAATAAATAAATACAATCTTAAAAAACAAAAACAAAAACAAAAACATCAAGTCCTTTATGCTCATACATAGACTGCTAAAATTAGTCTGAGTAAAATGGAATCCAGTTGCTCTGGAGCTGGCCTGGACAAAATCGTGAGGCCAGGAAAATGTCTCTGGAGCTTTCCCCCTCCTCATTTCCACACCTCCCCTCTTCCTATTCTCCACCACCACCCCCTGCCCCACCTTGATTCCCAGAACTCCACACAGTGGCTCCCTTGGGTTACCGTCAGCTCAGGAAATCCCTCTCTGTGGGTCCTCCAGCCCTCTCCCACTCACCCCTTCACCTCAGACCCATTAGTCCTGCATCTTCTTCCTTTAACATTAATTTAGCATCTAGTCCAAGGACAGATCCAGGTTTTGTTCAGCCGGAAGCTTACACAGTTTTTGGTGTCCTCTTTAAGAAAAAACACAGAAGTATGAATACAAAATCACATATGAGAGAGAATATTATTAACTTGAAAAAAATCACAGCAAATCACAAATTTTAAAAAGTAGATAAACACCACAAATGCCACAAATTCCAAAATATAGCATGACGTTTTTATTATTTAATGTTCTTACAGCCCCCTGTAATACTTCTCCCCCACATTTTATGCCTGTGTACTCTTCTTTAATTGAAGGCTGTGTACTCTTTGATCACCTCTTCATTTTATAAAGAGAAGGAAAGATAATTCAGTCATGAATTATCATCGGTTTGTCTAAATTTGTTTGTACTTACTGCTAGCTGAGATACATTATCCTGCCTTCACGCACAGACTGTAATAGTGCTGTGGGTTTGTGCCCTGCAAACACAGAAATTCTGTTGTACTCGATTTCTATCAAAAAATTTAAAAATGCGTGCTGCATTTATAAGTGTATATGGTGCATTATTAAGTATATTCTTGAGAGGAGACAGCTTCCATCTTGCCTGCGTAGCAATGAGAACCAAATCTTTTCTGGCAATTTCGCATATCTGATGGTTGTCCAATTTTCCAAAGCCCTGCTTCTGGCACCATACATTTCAGACCTTGTTTCTCATCCACCACCCACGTATGTCAAATGTCAGGTGCTATGGGACACATTCATGACATAATGTGACCTCGGGTTCTGTGCCTTCTTGTCACGAGGTAGAGTGAGCTGGTACAGAGGGTGGTAGGAGTATGGTGAGAAACAATCATGACACCAAGGTGGCTAGAAATAAATTAAGTATACGTGGGTGGTTTAGTGGTCTCAAACCACATAAGTACATCCTACCACACTCAAACTGAATTTATCAGTTTCCCCTTAGCCAGATCCTGAAAGTGCTTATGGCCTTTCAAATGCCATCTGATGCAAGACTTAGAATCCACAAGGTGGCAGTGCAAAGAGACAAGAGTTGTAGCCAAATGTGGCTGAAACTGTTTACTTTTGCAAAGTTGACAAAGACATATGGCTAGTGAACACATTGCAGGGGCCCCTCCCGGGACTATAGAAGGAGCCAGGCAATTGAGGTCCCTTCACCATCAGTCTCCTTTTGACCTAATCTGTGCCAGGCCTGTGCTCAGCCCTGGGTTTGTGAAGGGAAATGGAAAACATTTCCTACAGTGGGCTTTACCCGACCTGTCTTGACAGAAAATGACTGGACAGGAAAAATTATCCATTTCCTCTTTGTCAATTATCTGAATCAAACCACACAGGTCTAGACTGATATGGGGCTGACCACTTGTTTCCAGGAGAGGCTGACTGTAGACAGCGTTCATGTCTGGCATGACCTTTTTGCCTGAATCCAATCAAAGGCACTTTGCAAAGTGCTTCCTTTGCAAGTCATTTCCAGGCGACATGCCAAGGCTTAAGTTCTCGCAATCTCTGCTAAGGAGCGGGAGACCTGTGCCCACAGCTTTGGTGGGTTAGTTCCCAGCTCTCTCTTTCTTCACCATCTCTGTGAGCCAAAATTTCTTCCAGATCCCCCACCAAGGACTCAAAGAGGTACAGGGCTTGCTCTGGTTTTTCTCTCAGAACCCTAAAATCCAGACCCCCACATTTTCCAGGATTGGCCCTAGGAATGTAAGAGGTTGCAGTAGCGTTAGGAAGCCCTTGCAGGAACCTACCTGGGGACCGGGGACCTCACCCTTGTCCTGGCCCCATGAAAAGTTACAAACACAAAGCTCCTAAACTTTAGATGGCCTTAATTATAATTATGGAAAAGTATTGAGCTTCGAAACTGGAGGCCTGAACTCCAGTCTTGGCTTCTGTGCCATGGGAACTTGGACAAATCATCTACCCTCTTTAAGGCTCAATTTTCTCATCTATAAAATGAAAGAGTTCAACTACACAATATCTGAAGGTCCCTTCCATCTCTGTTATGGACAGCTATGATGTTGACAGGGAAGGTGATGAAGTGCCATGTTTCAATTGGTAATTGGTAGTAAAAGTGCCTGTGGGCCTAGCCTTCTGGTGGGTTCTGTGAGAAACACAAACTAATCAGGAGTTAGGGTCCAAAGAACTTGAACTTACCCCTTCATTAAACACACGGAGAAAGAGGGAAATGAAGTTAGGAAATAAAATCACGCTGATGTCTTTAGACTAAGGTGGGGGCAGGAATAAACGTGCGTTTGGTTCTACCCATGGAAATAAGCTCCCATCTCAGATGCTGATGAGTAACTGCCTAAGACATAGATTATAAACTCTAACTGAGAGTCTATTGACTCAAAGTCTAAGTAGCTTTGGTTGCTGATTATTTGCTGATAACCCACAACAGGCTGATGTTGCAGTAAGATTTCAGAAGATCTTAGTGATTAAAACCACATTAAATAATCAAAAAGGAATGATAAGAGATGATAACTGGGGTGGGGGTGGAGAGGGCGGGGAGGGGTAGAGGGAGAGAGAGAATCTTAAGCAGGCTACATGCCCAGTGTGGAGCCCAATGTGGGGCTCCAACTCACGATCCTGAAATCACAAGCTGAGCCAAAAATCAAGAGTTGGATGCTTAACGGACTGAGCCCCCCAGGGCGCCCCACTGCTGCTCTTGAAATCAGAGCTCACAAGCACTGCCCAGTATGGAGTAGACAGCTGTAATCCTTGGCAACATGGATAGCTGCCTCCCTGGTATGCCTTTGGGGGACTTGGGTGCATCCCCAGGAGCCTGCCTCACTTAGGTGTTCACTTCTGATATTCATGGAGGGGCATACTCTATCATTAATTTCAAAATAATGAAAAACCAGAGCAAGCCCTGTACCTCTTTGAGTCCTTGGTGGGGGATCTGGAAGAAATTTTGGCTCACAGAGATGGTGAAGAAAGAGAGAGCTGGGAACTAACCCACCAAAGCTGTGGGCACAGGTCTCCCGCTCCTTAGGATTGTACTGTACACAAAATTTTGCACCCTCCCTCCCTTTTTGACATCAAGTTTGAAAGGCAATCATTAGAAGAAATCAAAGATTGACTCCATGTCATTCTGGGCCTTCATTCCATCTCTAGAATTATTCATGATTTTTACTGGTAATTTCTTTTTCTAGAGTGGTTCCAGGCAATATGTCTCTCTGTTTTCCTGGGAGTATCTCAAGCGGGGAGCAAGTACCCCTGGCACAAAGTCCATTCAGATATCTTGTCTTGCTTGCAGACATTTTTGCTTGAGTTAGCCCTGGCTCGATCCTTTTCATCCAGTGACTTCCCCGCAGCTGAGCTCAGCCCTGCCCTAGCTCTGCGCCTGTCCTTGGCTCTGTAGAAAGGCCATGCCCACCAACAGGGGTATGTAGGTATGCAGCCACTTTGCTCCTGCCCTCTTGACAGCCAAGTCACCAGATGTACCATTGGAGCTCTGGCTGGAGCAGGAACAGTGGTGGCTTTGGGGGTAGAAGAGTGACCTGACAATCCATCACATCAGAGGAGTCCCAATGACGGGGCCTGGTGCTTCTGCTTCCTGTGGGTTTAAGTTGAGTAGTTACCAGTAGGGAAGGCACATGATGACATTTCTTACAATGTAGCAGGTCCTTATCTCCTTGGTGCAGGGAGCTCAGAAAAAAGATGGACAAAGTGCTCTTTGTCCAGTAGTGAAGTAGTTGGGACTCAGAGTGCTCAGGATTTTAAAACTCAAGAGGAATTCATCAGTCCCATTTATATTCCTGAGGCTCTGCTCCCCATTCTGATCTATTTCAAAGAAAAGTCCCTGTGACATCATCCTTTACCCACTCATTGGATTGACTCAAGAAGGGAACATCAAAATGATGACATGGGTGAGGCTGGATTCCAGCAGCTCACCCTCCAGACACATCTGTCCCCAACTGTTGACCACTTCCCCATTTATCCACACTCTTCTCCTCTTGCCCACAGGCTTCTCAAATTGCACATGTCCCAACCCCAAACCTTCTCAGGGGGATCATCCCTTCCAGATTCCCAAGTGCATAAGGCATATTGCTCTCCCTAGTGGAGACTTAATGCTCCCTCTCCTCTCTACCCTGGACAATATTTGCATTATTTTCTCTTGAAGTCCTTGTGTTTCTGTGAAGTGGAACTGTTTTTTAATTTTTCCAAAGCCTTGAGAATTATATTAGATAATGCACACAAAGAGCTTAGCTCTGTGCCAGGTACAGAAAATTTATTTTTCACATCAAGAAAAGGATTGTACTGTACACAAAATTTTGCACCCTCCCTCCCTTTTTGAATAATTAAAAAAATTTCATTGTAAAAAAATAGCTCTCCTCTCCCTTTTTAAACATATACAATGCACTGTAATATTTTTCCATTTCAGCAAACACACTTCTGCAACAGTACTTTTTAAAAAATGATCACTTAGTATTTAATATTCTAGAATATATAATTATATTCTAATTTATTTAACTATTTCCTATTAAAGGACATTCAAGTTGTTTCAAGTTTTTCACTATGGTAATAGCAGCCAATGTAATTTATAGTTATGAGAGGTAGAAATTATATGTATACTGAGAATCATTTATCTATTTAAAGACAGAAAAAGACTGGTAGAAATCTTTAAGGTTATTAGTGGGTGGTTTACATTATATACGAAAGGTATATATTATCTGTGTACTGATAAAGTTTATCTGGTTAAAGATAAAAAAGACTGGAACAAAATATTAATCATTTCTGGGTTATATAATTAGGGTGATTTAAATTTATTCTTTATATTTTTCTCTATCTGCCATTTACTTTCCTTCAATGTGCATGGATTACTTTATAACTGGGAAAAGTGACAACCATTTAAAATGTATTTTTTAGAACAGTATCAGGGCATGTTTTGTGAGCCATACCCTTTGAACCTGTGCCTGAGAGCAAAAGTCCAGTACATTGCCTACTACTATCTTGGAGGAGGGACTGGGCGCTGTGGATGAAGGCCCCACCCTTGAGACAAATTCTGAGATGCTGCAACCTTTGCCGCTTCACCTGCTTTCATCTTTGTTTCCCCAGTCCATTTCTCCATGATCAGCATTAAAGCACTAAAAACAAAAAAGGACAGGTGTGTCTTTGGGGCAGAACAGAAAGGAGAGCTGGAGCAATGGCTCCCAATCCATCACGGGTTTTGGACGGAGGGATGGGGGTACACTCAGGGTAGTAAGCAGTGATGGGTTTAAAGAAGATAGACAAACAGGCTTCCCCTTCCCACCAGAAATCTTCCCCCCCCTTTTTTTCTAGACCAAGGCAAACATTTCATCTCTTTAAGCTGATTATTTAAGTCCTATCCTCCAAATCTCTAATTAACACCCTTCCATTCTAGGTATTACTAATCGATGGGCCAGTATGAATGTCTGAGATCTCCTTTTCTTTCACAGCCCCTCACTCACCACATACAAGAAGACTTCCCATCCTCTTATTCTTCTGTGCTCCCAGCATAGATCAATATTCCGTGTATACATTACAATTAATGACTATGATATTATTTGGAGCTGAATCATGTTCTCTTTTCCTGCCCAGATTTTTGTTTACCCCTGGAGTTTACATCTTTCTTGTTTCTAATATACTTAATTTTCTATGTACTTATTTCTAATTCAATTCTATACTCTTTGTTTATTGTCTAAATTTCTTCTTAATAATTTCATTCACAAGGCACCTGGGTGGCTCATTAGGTTAAGCGTCCAACTCTTGATTTCAGCTCGGGTCATGATTTCAGGGTCATGAGTTCAAGCCCTACTCCACACTCAATGTTTCTCTCGCTCCCTCTCCATCTGCTGCTCCCTTCCTCCCCTCCTCATGTTCTCTCTCTCTCTAAAAAAATTAAATAAATAAAATTTAAATAAATAAATAATTTCATTTACATCAGCTTCATCTTGATGAACTATCTCCTTGAGCTCTCTGACTTGCTGCAATTTTGAATGGTTGCTGTATATGCCTGGTATACATTTTATATGTCATCCTGAGATGCCCCTTCATCCCTATCCTGGGAATTCCCTTCATGTCAGTTCTCAAGTCTAGATCTCTTGTTCCCATATCTTTTTCTTTTTTGGAGGAACACAATAATCCAGTAGCTTCCTGAGAGAGAGAGAGAGTACATAGGAAATAAATTTTGTAAGACTTTGTTTATATGAAAGTGTGTGGATTCTACGCTCACGTTTGATTGATAGCTTAGCTGGGTATAGAAATTTAGGTTGGAAATAATTTTCTTTCAGAATTTTGAAAACATTTTTCCATTGCTTTGTAATTTTCAGGGTGATTTTAAGAAAGCCAAACCTTTATGTAACCTCTCCCCGTTTCTCCACCCCAAAAGCTGGAAAAAAAACTGCTTTATAATCCCAGGGTTGTAAATTTTTATTTATGTGCCACAGCCTGAGTTTATTTTCATCCATTATACTGTGTACTCAGTAGTTCCTTTTAATATGCAAACAGTCATCCTTCAGTTTGTTTCAGTTTCTTTCTCAAACTCCTTTTATTCACATGCTGGATTTCCTGGAATGGTCCTCTAATTCTCTTACCTTTTCTTACCTATTTGCATCTTTTTGTATTTTTGTTTTTTGTGGGGAGGAAATTGTATCAACTTTATCTTCCAATTCTTCTACTGAATTTATTTCTACTGTAATACTTTAAGAGCTTTTTTTGTTCTCTGAATATTCTTGTTTTATGCATCCTATTCTAGTTTTATGAATGCAAGATCTTACTTGCCAAATGTATAAATGAGAGTGTGTTTTAAAAATTATCATCTCCCGGGTGCCTGGGTGGCTCAGTTGGTTAAGTGTCTGCCTTCAGTTCAGGTCATGATCTCAGGGCCCTGGGATCAAGCCTTGCATTGGGCTCCCTGTTCTTGGGGAATCTGCTTCTCCCTCTCCTCCCCGCTCGTGCTCTCTCGCTATCTCTTTCTCTTTCTCTCTCTCTCTCAAATAAATAAATAAAATCTTTTTTAAAAATTATCATCTCCCGACAGGACAAGTTACTTTCATCTGTTTCTTTATTTGGGTCTCTGTCATCTATAGTCCTGTGGTTGTCTGATGATCCTTGTATATCTGTTCATATTTAAAGGTTGGGTCTCAAAAGCTTGACTGGAAGTTCTGAGCCTGAGACTGGGTCTTGTTCACTTTGGACTTCATTGCAGCATGATATGCAGGAATGCCACATAACCCAACTGCAAGGGTCACAATTCACACTGTAGTCTTAATATGGTGTCATGACTTTTGAGTATCTTTATGGTTTTCCCAGCATAGCTGGGGAAGCCTGAATTTCAGCATCTTTATGCTTTTCCTCCCAGATCATCCTATCCTCCAGAAAAGGACCTTCCAGTCTCTTGCCTGGAGAGTAAATGCCTGGCTGAGTTGTTCAAGAAGCTCAGTGGGGAAGTGAGCAGGACGTTTTAGTGTTCAGTGTACATATATTAAATGAATCACCCCGGTGTTCAGTATGGTATCTCCACTTCAACTGTGCCAGTTTCCCTGCAGAGTCCATAGACCCTGTGTCTTGCCTTTTCAGCAGAAGAAACTTCTAGTCTTCTGCCAAGGTGGGGGAAGGACAGTTACCTGACTAGTCCTGCAAAAGACATTAAATCTGTTTTAGCTCCACATTTAATCTTACTTCAAGAGCCAATTCCTGATATGTTGTGAGTTTTTCAGTGTAATGCCATTTACCTATTGCTAGCATAGGATATGGATTCCCCGGGGCGATCAGATCAGTTACCACTATCCATCTGCTCTTTATCTTTCAAAGTTTTGTTGCAATTGTCTCCTGCTCAGGTCTTCTTATCTTGTGATTTATTCTTCTAAAATACATGTCAAGGTCATTTTATTGGCGTTTCAAGAGGGGGAGAGTGTATAACCTGGCATTTTTAACCAGAAGTCAATGTTTTTCTTATTTTGCAAAAAAAAAAAAAAAAATCCAATACATATTAAGAATACTAAATTTTTGTATTTATTAATTGCCTTAAACATTTTAAGTGTCTTGGTTTTTGATTAAGATATATTTTTTAAAGATTTTATTTATTTATTTGACAGAGATAACAAGAGCAGGAAACCAAGCAGGGGGAGTGGGAGAGGGTGAAGCAGGCTTCCTGTGGAGTAGGGTGCTCAATGCGGGGCTCGATCCCATGACCCTGGGATCATGACCTGAGCCGAAGGCAGATGCTTAACAACTGAGGCACCCAGGCGCCCCTTGATTAAGATATTTTTGCCATATCAAAGCTTTGATGTTTTTATGGTAAAATTTATTACTTTTTTCCTTTGCTATTTCTTGATCTACTTTTAGACTTAGTAATACTTTCTATATCCAATAGATAAGATAAAAAAAGTACAAGTACTTTTTAAAAAAGTACTTGTATGTGTGTTGTTTAGATTTTTAAATTTAACTCTTGAATTTATTTGGGATTTATTTAGGTGTATGAAGTGAGACTTCAAATTTATTTTTTTCCTCCCTAAAAGCCAATTATCTCAATATAATTTGTTGAATAAATGGGAATCAAGACTTTATTCATCACATATTAAGTTCTTATATATTCTAGGATCTATCTGTTTAAGGGCTACTATTTTCTGCCATTAATTTCTTTGCTGTGTTTTCAACCATTGCCACAGTTTTGTTTTTATTTTTTTAAAGATTTATTTATTTATTTATTTATTTGAGAAAGGGGGGGCGTGCAGAGGGAGAGAATCTCAAGCAGACTCCTTGCTGAGTGCAGAGGCTGATGCAGGGCTTGATCTCATGACCCTGAGATCATGACCTGAGCTGAAACCTCGAATTGGATGCTTAATCAACTGAGCCACCCATGAGCCCCCACACTGTTTTAAAATTAATAACTTTGTACTGTACTTTATTTAGTTGGGCATGCTTTCCTCATTATTCTTTCCTTTAAAAGTCTTTCCAAGTTATTCTGATTTTTAAATTCTTCCAGATGAATTTTTAAATCATTATATTAAAATATTCTCATTGGGCTTTTGATTGCAATTGCATTACATTTAAAGATTAACTTGGAATAAGTGACACCTTTATAATATTGAATTTTCCTTTCAAGGAACATGGTACATGCCTCATTTATTTAAGTCATCATATGTCTTCTATTAGAATTCTATTTAAAAATATCCCAAGTGGGGTGCTTGGATGGCTTAGTCGATTAAGCGTCTGACTTTTGGTTTTGGCTCAGGTCGTGATCTCAGGATCCTGGAATCGAGCCTGGTGTTGGGCTCCGTGCTTAGCGTGAAGTGTTCTTGGGATTCTCTCTCTCTCTCTGCCTCTACCCCCATGCTCATTCTCTCTCTCTCAAATAAATAAATAAATCTTAAAAAATCTATTATCCCAAGTTATTCTTTTTTTTTTTTTTATCCCAAGTTATTCTATAATGCAGCTGTATCCTTTGTTATATTTTTTGAGCATACTCAACAATTTTCACTTGCTTCTTAGAGGAAATTTTTCCTCTAAATCTTCAGAGCAGGAAAACATTTCCCCTCTTCTGCAGGATCTTTTTCAGGCCCAAGTCATGCTGGGTTTTCTGTTTATTCATCACTTAACTGGAAGAGATCTATGTAGTCAAAGTGTCTAATGGACAAGTTCAACTATGACCATTCTGTCTTAAGTCCATCAGACACTAGGTTTGACTTTTGAGTTTTTGTTTTGGTCTCTGCATTTTCCAATTTCAGCAAGAATCTTACTAATTCAGTATAGTTAGAACCCCCGCCCTCCATATCTGATTGGGTTCCTCAGTCTCTACCATCACTCAGGTGATGTCTGATCACCCTGGCCTGCCTTCAGCAGGATTTCCTCACCTCCTGCCTTACCCCTGATGTTTCCTCTTGGTAATTTTCCAGCTCCTGACCCAACCCTGCTCCTGGGCTATAAAGTCCCACCTTTTCTTAGGGTATTCAGAGTTGAGCCTGATTGCTCTCCCCTACTACAAAACTGCATTGTAGGAGTCCTCTTGAATAAAGTCATTGTAATGTCATTAACTAGTGTCATGAATACATTTTTCTTCAACAGGAGTGTACCTGAGAGCTCAGAGAGAAGGATGGGAGTTTAACTTCCCACTGCTTTCAAAAGGGCAGATGTTTCTGGTTATCGGTTAAAACGGGACTACAAAGAGAGGAGAAAAATGTCTCCTCTAATCATTAACATAAACTCTAGTTTGTTCTTAGCGCATGTCTTGTTATCAGTTGTTTTTATAACAAACACACTGTTGCAGTTTGGCCGGGTGACTCAGCCTTTCGTATCAGGGCTTCCCCACTTCCGAGCTGAGCCCTCCCACTCCCACTCCTTCCCCCGCCCCCCCCCCCGAGTCTCCTCCCACACATGCAGTGCAGTGTCACCACCCTGAAGGGCTCTCAAGATAACTATATGAAAATGCTCTGTACCTTTAAAATACTATGTAAACTTAGATGTTAATAGTAGCCCCGGGGACACATTCCTGTGGCTCTGCCAACGCAAAATACCTGTCCTGTTAAGACTTTTAAGATACAGATTTTGACGTTTAACCTCTTAGGAAACTTGCAAGTCATTGTTGTAAAGAAGAATGGCGGGGCATCTTCTCTTCTTCAGACTCGAGCATCCAGATGAGACAGTGAAGAGTGGAAGGAGTAGGATGCACAGGGAGAGTCTGCCCACATTTTCTACAGGATGTTGTGAGGGCAGCAATGGAGAATTGCAGCCAGATCCCACTCCATCTGAGCCCAGACTGGCTCTTCCTGTAAAGGTTCATGAGGCTGGGTGTGTAGCGAGTGGGGCCGGGAGGGCGAGAGGAATAGCTGGAAAGTGAAATTGGATGGTCTGAGTATAGAGTGGTAGGTCCTTACTATATTGTAATATATTTGGAAGCCTCTTAAATCCTATTTGACACGAGGTGACGTGTAAAGGCTCAAGTCAATACATAGCATGTTGGAACTTGTGGGACATTGTCAGGGCACCTCTTTCAAATCAAATGTAACAGAAATAAAAAGAACCAGGGAAGGGGGACCTCTGAAAAAGATCCAACAACAATACTAGAGCAGTAAGCTTCAAAGTGATGAGTAGATCCAACAGCAGCAACTCAATCCCAACGGACATGTGTTGTGACCTCACATGCAGAGAGCTGTGCCTCAGACATTAACCTTTAAATGTTAACACAAGCCCCTACAGTAGAGAGATAGTGTCTACTTTAAGAACTGGCACAGAAGAGGGCGCCTGGGTGGCTCAGATGGTTAAGCGTCTGCCTTCGGCTCAGGTCATGATACTGGGGTCCTGGGATCCAGCCCCGCATCGGGCCCCCTGCTCGGCGGGAAGCCTGCTTCTCCCTCCCCCACTCCCCCTGCTTGTGTTCCCTCTCTCGCTGTCTCTGTCAAATATATAAATAAAATCTTTAAAAAAAAAAAAAGAACTGGAACAGAAGAAATAACGAAGAGGAGTGGAGTGGAAGCTTCGGAGCTCTGTGCAGGTGGTGCCGTACTCCCTGCGGGGCTGAGGACAGCGGGCCACGGAGCAAGGGGATAAGTAACACAAAGACGTAGCCTTGGACCAGCCCAGGCACACGGATTCCAACGACACAAAAGAAAACAAGGGATGTAGAAAACAAATCTTAGAGAACCCACCTGCAAGAGATGTGAATGCCAGACAACAGTTAAAAAAAAAAAAAGCCCACAATATAGCATCTGTAAGAGAAAACACTAAAGAAAATGTCATAACGTACACCTCCTTCTCAGGAAGTACCCACACATCTCAGAGGGAATAATAAAGTAATGACAATTACTGCTGTTTGGTGAGCTCTTACAGGCCCCAGGCACTGGCCCACACATTTAAACATATTTAATCTTCACGGCTACTCCCTGCGGAGAGGACTCTTATTTTATCAAAGACGACACTGGGGCTTGCAGAAGTTGGGCAACATGCCTAGGTCACACAACTGATAGGAGGTCGAGCCAGATTTAGACTGGCCGTGGGTGTGTGCCGTGCTCTTCATCAATGTCCTAGGGAGACCTGAGTGCTCCTCCTGGTTAACTCTATGACCTTGGGCCCAGATCCTCTACCTATAAAAATGATGAGGCCAAGCTGGATATGTTTCAAGAGGCTCTTCCAGATCTAAAATGTTGAGTTGGTTTCAAATCAAAGTCTATAGTTTATAAGAGAGACATTTAAGTCAGAAGGCACATGAATCATACTCATGAGCAGATTTAAAAAATATAGGGGTTGCCATCATGGTAGCAGATAAAGTTAATCAGGAAATTTAAAAGAACACTGAGATATGCATCAAGGTTACCATCAAAGGTAAGACATACATAGAACAATGAAAGCCTAGAGTAGTACTGAATGCACATACCCTATACACACCCTAAGGACATGCATAAAGGAAGAGCTAGCAGAAATGCAAGGACTGTATGTAGATCTCTCTCTCTCTCTCTCTCTCGCTTGCTCTCATCTATCTACCAAAAGGGTACTGATAAGAAGTTATATCTGGGGCGCCTGGGTGGCTCAGTTGGTTAAGTGTCTGTCTCTTGGTTTTGGCTTGGGTCATGGTCTCAGGGTCATGGGATCCAGCCCCACAACGGGCTCTGCACTCAGCACAGAGTCTGCTGGAGATTCCCTCTCTCTCCCTCCCCCTTTGCTCCTCCCCCTGCTTGTGCTCATGCACTCTGTCTCTGAAATAAATAAAATCTTTTAAAAAAAGAAATGGGAGTGGGGCGCCTGGGTGGCTCAGTCGTTAAGCGTCTGCCTTCAGCTCAGGTCATGATCCCAGGGTCCTGGGATTGAGCCCCGCATCGGGCTCCCTGCTCGGCAGGAAGTCTGCTTCTCCCTTTCCCACTCCCTCTGCTTGTGTTCCCTCTCTCGCTGTGTCTCTCTCTGTCAAATAAATAAATAAAATCTTAAAAAAAAAAAAAAAAAAAAAAGAAATGGGAGTGGGGATGGGGCAGGAAGGAATAGAAAATGGAACTGGAAGGTGTAAGTATTAAATAACAAGGGAAAAATTTATGCATACATTGTGTGAACCTAAAGGTAGAGCATAATACCCTGAAGCAAATAAATGAAAAAAAAATTCATCTTGCTCTTAGACATAAAAGATACTTAGCAATTACCAAAAGGCAGAAAGTCCATGTATCATATTATCCCAACAACATGTAATCATCTTGAAAGAAAATAATGTGAACAGAATTAGAAAGGAACTCAACTACTTGAAAATTTTGAAATGCTCTCTTTAATAATTTCTGAATTGGGTGCAAATTCCTGCATACAGTAAAAGAAAGGATTTTTTTTAATGAAAAGAAAGCTCACTATCATAAAAATTGTGATAGTATACAAACCCTATGTAATGAGCGGACAGTTTATAGATAAGGCGAGAACAAACATTACAACACACGAATGAGTGCACATCTCTCCTAGCTTAATGAAATGCCACTTAACATTTGTTAGGACTTCATTCCATGCCTATTAAACTTAAAAAAACAAAATGATAAACCCAATGTTGGCAGGTTTTTTGTGGTACCAGGCTCAGCACTGGAGGGATGGGAATGAAAAATAATGAATCCCTGCCCTTGTGGAACCCAGTAGAATGGACACGGCAGACATGGTGGACTGTATGTAAGAATCATCATGAGGTGTTTAAAGTAATCCTTGAGCGTAAGTTACTGGAAGTGGTTAGTTTGTAGTACGAGGGCTGAGACGTGTGTCACTAGAATATAACTGGGAGTTTTGTCTCACTCACCATGGTGTCCTCAATATTATGGAAGCCACTGCCCACCACAGGGCAGATCCTCAATAGACACTTGGTGAATGAGTGCAATGTGCATATGGAATTATAGCAAAACCTTAAAACACAAGTTCTGTCTTATGTAACTCTGGTTATACCCACATACTCTGGTTTATATGTTCATTTTAAAGCTCAAGGGGATTTTGTAAAGATCTAAGTAGAGCATGTTTCCCTCTCTGTCCAGATATTTAGATTCATAATTTTTAAATTAAAAAAGTATTCACACATACCCATACCACCATGTATTCTATTCTACTTTGGAGCCTTATGGGTCTAGATTTATGGATGTAGATGAGTTGTCCTCAACCCTGGCTGCACACTAGAATCCCCTGGAGCTTTAAGTACACTCCATACCTGGGCGCACTCCTAGACAAGCCCACTAATTTGTCTGAGGGTGATGCCCGGGCATCATTGATTCTAATGTTCAGCCAAGATACCAAGGCCTCTTAGGCAGGAAAACTCTTCCATCAAATTTATATTTTCATTACATAGGATGTACTCGGTCATTCTCGAGAATAATCCTTTAAGAGGTTTTTGTGAAATTCTGAGTTCAAAAATACCCTTCTTGTATTGTGAAGAAAAAAGTGTCTGAACTGGGTGTATCAAGATGCTGGCGTGCCTCTGTGCCTGATATTAATGTCATGGGTGGGCAGACTAGGCTAGCCTTGATAGCCTCTGATCTAATAAGAGAGGATTGTTGGAGGGTGACTTATCAGGCTGCGTTTATCTCAAAGGGAAGAAAGTTCTAGAAGTTCTCCCAGAGGCCAGAGGGAGAAGCCAGGCAGGAGTAAGAAGAGCCTGGATGGAAGGAACTTGCCTTGATAGTTGACCTAAAAACCATTTTGTCCATGTGATAAAAAGGAGGCTTGAAGGTCAAGGTCTGGGATTGCTGATCATTTCTGAAGACACAAAGGAGTCTGGCAACCCAGATTTTAGGCTGTGCATCTCTTGGTGGGAGAACTCCACATGGGAGCTATGCTTTTATCCTGGGTTCTGGGGAACATTCTCTGGGACCAGGGTACCCAATGGCACGCACTCTACATGCTTGCTGAGCTCTGTGCTGTCTCCAAATCATTTGTCCCAGTGCCTCCCGGGTTTGTCTTTCCAAGACTGGGGTTCGGTCTGCCTGTCTTCCCCTACCCACCTTGTCTACCTGTCCGAAGTTTGGCAGGGTTCCTAGGTCTGACTTGGAGCATGGCAGGAGCTCCCTGTATACTGGGACCAGCTGGGTCATGGATGGCCTCTAAACAAGCTAGGGCTTGTGATTAAAGAACCGCCACTGGGCACAGTTTCAGACCTGTGCTAAGGGATCTCGTGGGTAACTGCATCCTCGTTCCCCTCCTCCAGGTTGCCCATTCTCCAGGGAGGGACGTTTGCTTTTGTGGCACCCTCCCTGGCCATGCTCTCCCTGCCTGCTTGGAAGTGCCCTGAATGGACATTCAATGCCAGTCTGGTGAACACCAGCTCTCCTGAGTTCACCGAGGAATGGCAGAAGAGGATCCGAGAGGTAACGGGGCAAAGGGGGTGGAGGGGACAATGTCACACGTCTACTGTATGTTTGATAATCTTGCTCTAGTTCTATTTTTTTTCCCCCTCCTTCCAAAGTCTGCACTTGTACTTTTGTAAATGAACTTTTAAATTTTAGGTTAACACATATAGAAAATAACACAGTAAATTTCCCAAAGCTGAACTTGTTCCTGTTACCAGCACCTGGATCAAGAAACAGAACATTAACGCCACCCCCAGAAGCCCCGTCATGCCTCCTTCCAGTCACTCCTCCCCCGGGGATCATCGCTGACCTGATTTCTAACACCATAGATGAGTTTTGCCTGGTTTTGAACTTTCTATACAGAACTCCACAGTACATACTAGTTTGCGCCTGCTTTCTTCATTCAACATGATTTTTTTTTTAAGATTTTATTTATTTATTTGACAGAGAGAGACACAGCGAGAGAGGGAACACAAGCAGGGGGAGTGGGAGAGGGAGAAGTAGGCTCCCCGTGGAGCAGGGAGCCCGATGTGGGGCTGGATCCCAGGACCCTGGGATCATGACCTGAGCCGAAGGCAGACGCCTAACGACTGAGCCACCCGGGTGCCCCCATTCAACATGATTTTTACAGGAGTCTTCCCCATTGTTATATGTCAGGGTAGACTCCTCATTCTCTTTACTGAGTAATGTTCCATTATATGATTATACAGCAATTTACTTCTCTATTCTGCTGTTACCTGAACTGTGTTTAAGGGTAGTTTCCAGTTATTGGCTGTTATAGATAGTATTGCTATGGACATCTGTGTACTTGGTTTTAGGTGAACTTATCTATGTATTTCCATTGAATAGACATGTGGGGGTGGAATTGTTGAATCATAGGGTATGTGTACCAGTCAGGGATCTCCGGAGAAACAGAACCGATGGGATAATATAGAGATACACACAAGAGGAGATGTACTGTAGGAATTGGCTCACGTGGTGAGGGAGGCCAAGTAGTCCTTGAGCTGTGTGCTACAGACGTTGATTTTCATGCTGGTGGGCAATCTGGGTGGCCAGTCGTTTTTATAGTAGTCTGGGCCGGGTCTTCAGCTGCAGAAGAGGCAAAGCTCACACCAGCAACACTGTCAATACCAGTTTTAAAAAACATGAAATCCTCCCATACTCTGAAATGTCAGGCGTGGGCAGACTGCCAGCTCCGTGATGGGCCATACACCCTCCTATTCTCCCACCCAAGGCACCTGTGCCCATTGCTGTTGACAATCTGGACCATCCTGGGCAACGCAAGTGCCTTCAGATGGAGATGGGGATTATGTTGTTTGGGAGCCCGCGTGCGCGTGGTTTGTGGCCCAAGGTATCAACTCGTGGGCCCTGTGACTACATTCAAAGTCATACTTCCTCCCTCTTTTTAAGACTCAGGGACATCACCATGAACCACCTATATTTGAGATTTAAATATAAACTCCTGTCCCACACAAGGTAAAGTTTCAATAGAGCCTTGTATGATCCACTTGCCAGGCCAAACTGCTAGTCGTTGGCCACACCCCAAGCCACAGGGGCGATCCCGAGCATCTATGTGTGCGTAGTCAGCCGCATCACACATAACTCAGCCCATTGGCTGGATTTAGACTCGCTTTCCTTCTTCCACCAAGGGTCTTCTGTGGAAATGTTAAATACTCTAACAGCCTCCCCCTTTCTCAGTTAGGTGAGCAGCACCTTTAGCAAGGCTCCAACCCGGTCTTTCTGAATTTAGGGACTCACACGGTGAAACTCAAGTCTTTGTTGCTAGAGTTAGGTTACATTGTGAGGTAGTGTCTGTCCCAGGGGAGGGGGGATCGTCACTGGCTCATGAATCCTAGGAACCCCTCCCGTGTAACTGCCTTTTCTTTACCCGACCATAACTATGTCCTTTAATTTTTTTAAAAGATTTTATTTATTCATTTTTGCAAGAGAGAGAGAGAGAGAGAGAGAGTACAAGCAGGGAGAGAGACAGAGGGAGAAGCAGTCTCCCCGCTGTGCTTGGAGCCCAATGCGGGACTCAATCCCAGGATCCCTGGGATCATGACCTGAGCCAAAGGCAGACGCTTAACCGACTGAGCCACCCACACGCCCATAACTATTTCCTTTAATCAGCAAATGTTGTTGATCTGTCCTTCCTTACTTGAATGTCTTTCTGGCCTCACTCGAGATATGGTTGGGGTCTCTGATCTTAGAGTTATTGGCACCATTCACCAGTGGTCTAATTCCAAACAGTGCAGACTAGTTAGTAATGGTCTGTCAAAGGGGGAGAGGGGAGGAGGAGCTGCTCCAGACCCCAACCTCACCCCAAGCCCCACGGCAGAACGGAAGCTCCTGGCTTCTGACAGGGTCCGTCCTCATTCAGCGTGGGTTCTACTACCAACATGTCAGGGAACACTGGGCTGCGAGGGCACAGTAGATCTGTCTGAGCCATAACCCATGAGTTTCAGCCCAAACCTTCTGCGGTTCTTCTTCCCTTTCAAAAGCATCCTTTTGGCACACACCCGTGCTCTGATAGACAGGCCAAAGGTGCACATACCTCCGAAATCTCATCAAGCCCTTGTGCTTCCTTTTTATCTCGGGGTGGACCCAGAGTTAACAAGGCTCTTGAATCTTTAAAGAACAATCCCATGGTAGCTCTGGATGAAGATATGCCTAAGAATTTCACTCGTCAAGCTGGTGGGCCCTGGGTTTTTGCCAGGCAGGCTGGCCAATCTCAGAATGCCATGCGCTGTAGCACCTTCTCCAAATTAGGCTGTGCTTCTTCGGGGAAGCCTGTTTTTACGGTGCCATCAACAGAATGAATCACGGAACACTTGCGCGGCTTGTGGGTGTTTGTTTATCTGTTTGTTTCTGCTGTCCCCCTGGGGAGCCCATATTTGGCTTCGTTAAATCCAAATTAAACCTAAGCAAAGAACAAGAAGTGGGGGTTCCTCACCCTGCTCTGCTAGATGCCAGGGCAGGATTTCCCTTCGGCGCAGACCTGCTGAACCCTGGGGTTTCTTATGCAGGAGTCTCTTGCCTGCATCCTATCCAAGAAGAAAGATCTGACGAGTTCATTTGTCTCTCCTCCTACCCAAGCACTTCTGCTCAAATCTTTCCTGCGTCCTAACGAAGCATCTGCCTCCAGCCCTACCATAGCCCAACTCACAAACCTGCAGCGCGTTCAGAAGCAGTTATCTTGTGTTTTGAGGACACTGGGCAAGAGTTCTGGAAAATAATTTCCCTGGGGCTTGAACAGTATTAATAGTGAGGGAGGTGTTTAGGGATATGGGTCATGCTGTACCTGCATTAAACATGGGATCCCAAGTGGCAGAGACACCATATTTTCTTTAATACCTTTATTGTTTATTTTTGTGGTTATGATATATGGAGTCCTTTAAAGTCCTTTAAAGGAGTATGAAAACTACAGCTCTGTGACCAAATCCAGCCTGAGGTCTGTTTTTTAAACTGCTCACGAACTAAGAATGGTTTTTACATTTTATTTTATTTTATTTTATTTTTAAAGATTTTTTAATTTATTTTTTGGTAGAGAGAAACGAGAGAGGGAACACAAGCAGGGGGAGTGGGAGAGGGAGAAGCAGGCTTCCTGCGGAGCAGGGAGCCTGGAGCGGGGAGCCCGATGCAGGTTTCGATCCCAGGATCCCAGGATCCCAGGATCATGACCTGAGCCGAAGGCAGACGCTTAACGACTGAGCCACCCAGGCGCCCCTGGTTTTTACAGTTTAAAAGATTGTTTTTTAAAAAAAGAGTATGTGATAGAAAGCACACATGGCCCACAAAATCGAAAATATTTACTATCTGGCTTTTTACAGAAAAAGTTTGCCAATTCCTGCTCTGAAACCCAGGGCCCAGGGTAGAGATTCCTTTTGCCCTAAGACAATAGTCTCCACTGTTTTTTTCCCACGTTACCTCCAAGGGTCCAACCCAGTGAGCCAAACCCGGAGCCCTATCTGTGGTAGTTGAGCTCCATCTGCTGGTCCAGTGTTTTTCACCAGTGCTGTAAGTAGGAGAAAGTTCTTGCCTCATTTCATTAATTGGATTGACTGGTTGAATTCGCCAAGCCAGCCTATTGGAATTTAAGGTAGATTCTCCTTGTTTAACTGAGTTGTATGTATCCACACACATCTCAGCACACCAACTGCGTATCACTCTACGAGCCACCAGTGAAGGTGATGCAAATATAGGACCAATAGGAAGGTCGTTACTTACTGGGCTTTAAGTAATGGGGAAGTGAAAGTGAACAGTCGTTCTATTTTAAGGACATGGTGGTAGCAGAAAAAGTAAAAAACTGGGAAGAGGAGGCAAGTTCAGTTTTCAACACCTTAGACCAGTTCAAACTTCACCTTTCAGTACCTGGTAGTTTTTATGTACCTACTTATGTGTCCTTAGATATAAGTGAAATGAGTGACAGCAATGATATAAGGGACGAGAAGGAGGGATTTAAGATTATTTTGTTTTATAAGGTGCTCACCCTACCCATGAACTGGCATAGTGTTATTTGAAAGTGGACTTGGATTAGTTGTAAAAGTACATTGCAAACTCTAGGGCAACCACTCAAAAAAAGTGAAAAAGAAAGAAAGAAAGAAGTATAACTGATATGCTAAGAAAGGAGAAAAAAAATGAAATGCTCAATTAAAACCACAAAAAGAGTTGAAGACAAAAATAGGAACAAAGAACAAGGCCAACAAATAGAAAACGGTAATGAGTATGGTAGATATCAACCCAATTATATCAATAATCACTGTGAATGTCAATGGATTAAATGTACCAACTAAATGACAGAGACTGTCAGAGTGGTTACAAAATACATATGACCTAACTATATGTTGTCTGTAAGAAACTTACTTTAAATATGAAGACACATAGGGACACCTGAGTGGCTCAGTCAGTTAAGCATCTGCCTTCGGCTCGGGTCATGATCCCAGGGTCCTGGGATCGAGTCCAGCATTGGCTCCTTGCTCAGAGGGGAGCCTGTGTCTCCCTCTCCCTGCCTCTCTCCCTGCTTGTGCCCCCCTCAAATAAATAAATATCTTTAAAATAATAAATATGAAGACACATAGAGATTGAAAGTAAATGGATGGAGAAAAATATACCATGTTAACACTAATCAAAATAAAGTAGGAGTTGCTCTATGACTTTCAGAAAGAGCAGACGTTAAAACAAGGAAAAGTTATCAGGGATAAAATGGAATGCATAACATCCAAACTAGAAGAGTAAGAAAGGAGGCTTTAAGTAAATTTAATCAGTCCAGTCGATCAGGGGTTGGCAAACTACAGTCCATGAACCAAATCTGGCCTGCTGCTTGTTTTTATATAGCTCACAGGTTAAGAATGGTTTTACACTTTATTATTTTTTTTTTAATTTTATTTATTTATTTGACAGAGAGAGACACAACGAGAGAGGGGACACAAGCAGGGGGAGTGGGAGAGGGAGAAGCGGACTCCCCGCTGAGCAGGGAGCCCGATGTGGGGCTCGATCCCAGGACCCTGGGATCATGACCTGAGCTGAAGGCAGATGCCTAACGACTGAGCCACCCAGGCGCCCCCCAAGAATGGTTTTACACTTTAAATGGTTGAAAAAGAAGACTACTTTTTCATGATGTGTCAGAATTATATGAAATTCTAATTTCAGTGTCTACACATGAAATTTTATTGGAACACAGCGAGGCTCATTTGTTCACATCTTGTCTGAAAAAGTTTCAACAGAGCCCATATGGCCCATCAAGCCTAAAATATTCACTATGTGGCAGAAAAAAAATTTGCCATATCTTGCAATAGAAAGTGGGAACACAGAAAAATAAAGCCGCAAGAGGTTCAACACGCTATGGAGTGATGTCAGTTAACATCATCATCATCACTGTGACCAGTAAATACTTTTGAAGGCTATTTCCTGAAAACCTCCAAATGAAGTGAAAATGTCCAACAAGTAGTTGGAAATCCAGAGCCGGAGAGAGGAGCAAGAACAGGGCTCTCCTTGCCTCCATTGCTCTGGGGTTCGGGTTTGATCCTGCACTGCTTTTGTGTGTGCCACCTGGGGGGGCCCGGGTTAGAAGTGGGCTGCACAGCTGGGTTTGCCATGATGGCTGGAACTGGGCTGAGGCCCACAGTCCCTGCAAGCTTCAGGGCGTCTGAGCTGTACTTTCTCTCTTCAGTTGCAGGGCGCCATCATGGTCGCTTCCTGTGTCCAGATGCTAGTGGGATTCTCAGGCCTCATTGGGTTTCTCATGCGCTTCATTGGCCCCTTGACCATCGCTCCAACCATCTCCTTGGTGGCCTTGCCTCTCTTTGATTCTGCGGGCGATAACGCTGGGATCCACTGGGGAATTGCTGCCATGTAAGTGCTCTCTGGGAATGGAGTGTCAGCTCAGTTCTTTCTGGTGGAAGATTACCCAGTAGAAATAATGTGTTCTGGATATTGGCAAACTCTTGTGGTTTACAGATAGTTTCATAAACATTATGATACCTTAAAAAGTGGTGAAATTGCCACCATTAATTATTACTACTATTTATTACATTATTAGTCCTCAGAAACCGTAAGTTAATGACAGGCGGTATATAAGAATACTTAGTGTTCACAAAACATTGATACTGCGGGTCCTCTGCCTGCTAGGTTTTCACGGAGCCAATGTTTGTAAACCTCTGGTACCTGGGAAGGGTGCAAAGACATCGCTCCAGCTCTCAGTAATCTTATAGTGTAGGAGAGAGATGAGCCTCGGGTCCAAGGAGCTATGACACCAGGAGACAGTGATGAGCATCATAGAATGCTGTGCATGGTCCAGGGCAGGGGGTGATGACAGCCAACGGGGAGGATCAGGAAGGCTTTAGGGAAAAAAGAGGCCTTAGGCATTTCCACAGCGCTGTGAAGGGACTTGTGGTTGGCACTGGACATGCTCATTCACGCCGCGGTGACGGTCTGACCACGGGGACAAGGACTTGCACAATGACCTGGGAGAGAAGACAGACTCCGACTCGGGCCTCATGGCTCCACCTGCTGGGATCTGTCCAGCTGCTGACCCTCCGGGAGTAACAGCCCCCCTTCCCGGTATTCCTCTCTAACCACCAGCAGCTCTGAAAGGGACCAGCCCACCATCTCAGGGATGGGGCCTGCCTCCTTGGGGACGCTCCCAGTGTGGCCCAGCCACCCCGTCCCGGAGACGCGTGGTGGCTCAGCTTCCTGGACCCTTGCTCAGGACGAGCCCCAGCTTGCCAGGCTGGGCATGGCTTGTTTCTGTTTCAGGACCATCGTCCTCATCGTACTGTTTTCTCAGTACCTGAAAAACGTCGCCGTGCCCGTGCCAGTTTATGGAGGAGAGAAGAAGTGTCACATGTCTAAGTTCTACCTGTTTCAGGTCTTCCCGGTAAGAAGCACCCCTGCCCTCTTCCCTTCTTAGTGGACTCGCCCCCGGAGAGTGAAGGGCAGCCTCTCGCACTCCCAGTAGGTTCCCAAAGCAAATGCTTCCCCGTGTGCAGGGTCTCTCCTCCCTGACCCCCACTCCTCCACTGTAGAAGGAGGCTGAGGGGAGCCCCGCCGGCCATGGGAATGTTCCCTGGCTGTTGGTGTAATGCCGTCCCCGTCGCTCCGCAAAGCTTCTCATCCCGGAGCAGAGAACCCTGCCCTAGGTCGCAGCTCTGGGCACCCGTGTGGGACATCCTTGTCACATGTTCCTGGGGCCGTCCCCATAGCAAGGTTCACGGCTAATTATACAAAACTGAGGACCCAGTTGCTCAGATCAAGTTCTCGGTGGCTTGTGGGTAACCCGGATCCCTCGTGACAACACTGGTCCCTCGCTTTTCAGACATTCCTCTGCTGGATTTGCATCTTGGTGTTAGTTTGTGTGGCTGCCAACCACACAATACGTTTTCAGGTTTAATTTAACTGTGAGCTACATTTCACGTTGTAAAAAGATACTTCCACATATCACTGATCGCTCACCGCCCTGCAGGCTGGTGGTTCTACCATTCTGCATGCACAAGAATCACTTGAGGACACTGCTAAAAATACACCTTGCTGGGGTTCTGCCACCAGGGATTAAATATCAGTAAAGCTTCAGGCTCTGTAGAGCACTGATTGTCATTCTATTGCACAGACGAGGAAACTGAGGCTCGGAGAGTTTGATCCAAGGTCATGTGACCAGCCAACAGTGGAAGGGGAGACAGACAGTAGTCCTTCGGACCCAGGCTGTGCCTATTCTGCTAGACCTTTCTGCCTCTATTTGACACAAGGTTTTCCGTGGTTTATATCCTACATTTCTTTAACGTGCTAATGATGACACAGATTGCGGTGGTCATTGCAAGGGCCAGTAGCCCAGCATCTCCTCACTTCAGAGAGCCTCCCCGACCTCCCTCCCTGGCCCAGCACCTCTGGAAGGTGTCGGCAGGGGCTGGGGCCCTGGGCTGGGTAGTGAAGGGATTTCCCTCTGCAGGTGCTGCTGGCGCTTTGCATCTCGTGGCTTCTCTGCTTCGTGCTCACAGTCACCAACGCCCTTCCTACAGCCCCCACCGCCTATGGGCACCTGGCCCGCACTGACACCAAAGGCAATGTGCTGAGCCAGGCTCCTTGGTTTCGCTTCCCTTACCCAGGTAATGAGAAGATAGGGCTCCTTTCTGCCAGGGACACGTGTTTTCCAGGACTGTCCATGGGGTCAAGGGCACTGAATGGAGAGTTGAATAGAGCCAGGGGATAGATCTCCTCCAAAAGATCTGACAAGGAAGAGCAGGCCCTAGGGGGTCCATGTGAGACCACTAAGAGAAGGAGGAGACCCTTGGGTTGTCCTAAGAATCCTCTGGGGGTGTTAGACCAAAGGCTCCCACTCCTGGACCTTCTTCTCATCCCCTCCTCCATGATACTCAGAACCCATGGTCTGAGAGCGGGCAGATCAGAGAGGTCTCGACCTTCTAGCCAGACCTTTGGGAGTCTTCCTGGATTAGTTGGATTCTACCCAAGGGAGCCTTGGGCTGACTTAGAACATTTCTAAGTCAGATACTTAAAAAATATGAGGTCAAGGCCATCCCCTTAGCCCACTTCTGGTTGCCTTTCCCAGCACTTTTGGCTCAGGGGTATTAATAACCAGGTCCAGGGAGGGCTGGCCTGGCCCCGTGGACTGTGGAGCTCGTTCCTCCCTGAATAAGAATCTCTGCCTCCAAATGCTTCAAGATCTGCCCAGGAAGGGGCCCTGCTGTTGGCTGTTTTTGCGCACAGTGACCTCAAGGTCTGTGTGTCTGACCTGCCCTCGCGGAGGAACGGTTGGGCAGGAGTCCAAGCCAAAGCCTCTGGGCAGTTGTGGGGTTGGGAGATACACTGCCTGGTCTTTCAAGCCTTCCAAAGACCCCCTCCAGCAGAGAAGTTATTTTGGGCTCAGCAACCTGTTGTCTTCTGGATTAACGTTCCCTCTGCCTCGTTCTTGCAGGACAGTGGGGCCTCCCCACCATCAGCCTGGCTGGGGTCTTTGGGATCATTGCGGGGGTAATCTCCTCGATGGTGGAGTCAGTAGGCGATTATTATGCCTGTGCCCGGCTGGTGGGGGCCCCACCCCCTCCGAGGCACGCGGTCAACCGTGGCATCGGCATTGAGGGTCTTGGCTGTCTTCTGGCGGGGGCCTGGGGTACAGGGAACGGCACCACCTCCTACAGCGAGAACGTCGGGGCGCTGGGCATCACCAGGGTAAGTCTGCCGCCCGTGACCTTAGGCTGGGTGCCTGCATCTGTCATCCACCTGTTGCTGCAACAAATTATCACAAATGCAGTGTTTTCAAACAACTCGGATTTGTCATTCTCTTAATCCGGAGTTCAAAAGTCCAACACGGGTCTCAGGGAGCTAAAATAAAAATATTGGCGGGGCTGTGTTTTCGTTAGCTTTGATGCAGGTCTTTGTTTCTTGTTCCTTATGAGGATTATAAACACAACCAAAAAATTCATTTTGATGTGGTAAATCCTTACCGCATGTCTTGTCAGGAAGGCATTTAAATAAATAAGCTCTTAGATTGGAAAGAACAATAAGCAAAGGCAGGATCTGCTACTTTATCACTGCTGCATTAGTGAATTCAGTAGTTGCCACTTTTTAAAGATACTTAAAAAATACTTTTAATTGTGGTTAAAGACGCATGACATAAAGACTGAAATCTGCACCCATCAAACAACTCCTTATTCTCCTTTATCCCCAGCACCTGTCAACTAGCATTCTAGTTGCTGTTTCTATGAATTTGACGACTCTAGGGACTTCATCCTACAGTATTTGTCTTTCTGTGACTGGCTTATCTCACTTAGCAGAATGTCCAGGACTGTCCACAGACAGTCCAGTAATATTCCACTCCATAGATATACACCGCATTTTGTTTATGCCTTGTGTCTGGATTTCATTGTAGCTCCTCTCTGTGGCCCTTACAGCCCTTTATGGTGGAGCCCTTGCCTTGCTCTTCATCCATCTCCTATGTGTCTCTCTGTCCCCCTGCACTCCAGACACATGGATTTTCCTTCCCGCCTCCTCCCCCGTAGCTTTACTGAGATATACTTGATTATAATATAACATTGTGTAAGTTTAAGCTGTACAGTGTGTTTATTTGATACTCTTCCATTTTGCCATGTGATGACCATCATTACCTAACACTCCCATCACGTTACATAATTACCATTTCTTTTTTTTTTTTTTTTTTTTTTTGTGGTGAGAACGTTTAGGATCTACTCTCTTAGCAACTTTCAAGTGTGTAATTCGGCTTTGTTAACTATAATCACACTATTGTACATTAGGTCCCCAGAACTTACTCATCTTCTAACTGGAAGTTTGTACTCTTTGACGAACATCTCCCCATTTTTTCACCGTGAAGACCCTAGTAACCACCACTCTACCCTATTTCTGTGAATTTAGCTTTTTTATTTTTTTACTTATTTTATTTATTTTTTTTAAGAGAGAGAGAGAGAGAATGTGTGAGCAGGGGTGGGGAGGAGCAGAGAGAGAGGGAGAGAAAGAGAGAATCTTAAGCAGACTCCGTGTCCAGCATGGAGCCTGAGGCGGGACTCAATCTCACAACCCTGAGATCATGACCTGAGCTGAAATCAGAGTTGGACACAACCAACTGAGCCAGCCAGGCGCCCTGATTTTAGCTTTTTTAGACTCCACATATGAATGGTACCATACGATATTTGTCTTTCTCTGACATATTTCACTTAGCATAATGCCTTCAAAGTCTATCCATGTTGTTGCAAATGGAAAGATTTCATTTTTTATGGCTGAATAATATTCTTCTGTGTGTGTGTGTGTGTGTGTGTGTGTGTGTACACACCACATTTCTTTCTCCACTCATCCATCATTTAGGTTGTTTCCATGTCTTGGCTGTTGTCAATCATGCTGCAATAAACATGGGTTGCAGATATTTTTTCCAGTTAAAGTTTTGGTTTCTTTGCGTAAATACTCACAAGAGGAATTGATGGATCATATGGTAATTCTATTTTTAATTTTTTGAGGAAAAGCCATGCTGTTTTCCATAGTGGCTTTGCCAATTTATGTTCCCATCAACAACACACAAAGTTTCCCTCTTCTGCACATCTCTACCAACACTTGTTATTTTTTATCTTTTTTATAACTGAATCTAACAGATGTGAGGTGATATTTCATTGTGGTTTTTTTTTTTTTTTAAGATTTTATCTATTTATTTGACAGAGAAAGACACAGCTAGAGAGGGAACACAAGCAGGGGGAGTGGGAGAGGGAGAAGCAGGCTTCCCGCAGAGCAGGGAGCCCGATGCGGGGCTTGATCCTAGGACTCTGGGATCATGACCTGAGCCGAAGGCAGACGCTTAATGACTGAGCCACCCAGGCATCCCTCATTGTGGTTTTGATTTGCATTTCCCTGATGATGAGTGATGTTGAGTATCTTTTCGTGTGTCTGTTGGCCATCTGGATGTCTTCTTTGGAGAAACGTCTGTTCAGTTTCTCTGCCTATTTTTAAGTCATTGTTGTTGTTATCATTGAGTTGTATAAATTCTTTATACATTTTTTATATTAATCCCTGATCAGATAGATGGTTTACAAATATTTTATCCCATCCTGTAAGATGTCTTTTTATTTTGTCAATTGTTTCCTTTGCTGAGTAGAAGATTTTAGTTTGATGAAGTCCCATTTGTTTACTTTCGCTTTTGTTGTTTGTACTTTTGGTGTCATACCCCCCAAAATTGTGAAGACCAATTTCAAGGGGATTTCCCCCTCTGTTTTCTTCTAGGACTTTCATAGTTTCAGGTCTTACATTTAAGTCTTTAACTCATGCTGAGTTAAATTTTTTGAGTGGTGCAAGGTAGAGGTCCAATTTCATCCTTCTGTATGTGGTTCTCTGGGTTTCCCAACCCCATTTATTGACGTGACTATCCTTTCCCCCATTGAATATGCTTGACTTCCTTGTCAAATATTAGTTGACTATATATGCATGGGTTTATTTTGGGGCTCCGATTCTGTTCTGTTGGTCTATGTAGACACATATTTATGCCAGGATCATACCGTTTTAATTACTACAGCTTTAGAGTATTGTTTGAAATCAGGAAGTGTGATGCTTCCAGTTCTATTCTTCTTTCTCAGGATTGCTTTAGCTATTCAGGGTCTTTTGTGTTTACAGACAAATTTTAGGATTTTTTTTCTATTTCTGTGAAAAATGCCATTGTGTTTTTGTTAGAGATTGCTTTGAATCTATAGATCGCTTTGGGTAGTATGGACATTTTAACAACATTAAACCTTATCCATGAACACAGGATATCTTTCCATTTGTTTGTGTCTTCTTCAATTTCTTTCATCAGTGTCTTATAGTTTTTAGTGTACAGATCTTTACCCCCTTGGTTAAATTCATTCTTAAGTATTTTATCATTTTTGATGCTATTGTGACTGGATTGTTTTCTTTATTTTTCAGATATTTTGTTGTTAGCTTATAGAAATGCAACTGGTATGTTGATTTTTCTATTCTGTGACTTTACTGGTTCATTGATTGGGGCTGATTGGTTCTTGGTTGAGTCTTTAGGATTTTCTCTATATAAGATCATATCGTCTCAGCTGTCATTTTGGCTTTCACTGTGTTGAGGTATGTTCCTTCTATACCCAATTTATTGAGAGTTTTTATCATGAAAAGATGTTGTATTTTGTCTAATGCCTTTTCTGCATGATTTTACAGTTTTTATCTTTCATTTTGTTTATGTGGTGTATCACATTTATTGTTTGTGCATGTTGAAACATCCTTGCATTCCAGGGATAAATCCCACTTGGTCACAGCATATGATCCTTTTAATGGGCTGTTGAATTTGGTTTCCTAATATTTTTTAAGAGATTTTATTTATTTGAGAGAGAGAGAAAGAGAGCACATGCACAGAGAGGGAGAAGCAGGCTCCCCACTGAGCAAGGAGGCCAACACGGGGCTCAATCCCAGGACCCTGAGATCATGACCCAAGCCGAAGGCAGATGCTTAACCAACTGAGCCACCCAGGCACCCCTGGTTTCCTAATATTTTATTGAGACTTTTAACCTCTATATTCATTAGGGATATTGGCCTGTAGTTTCTTAGAATATCGTTGTCTGGCTTTGGTATCAAGGCAATGCTGGCCTTGTAAAATGAGTTTGTGAAGTAAGTATTATTCATTCCATTTGGTAAATTTGGAGGCTATTTGGAGAGGTTAAGTAATGTGCCCAAAGTCACACAGCTAGTTAGAGGCAGAGCTGGGGTGGGCTATCACATGCCCATTTTTAAGCACTGGGCCACTGCCTTCCGAGAGAGACCTTTTGCCTCACTGGCAAGGCTTCTTAGGGGAGGAGCACTTGAGTCAGGACTTTAAGGCAGGGATAGAGCAGTGAGTGACGAGATGAGGCCAGAGGCCAGGACACAAGGTCACACCCTCATCCTTTCCAACCCCATGTGCAAGTAAGGGGGCCATTTTGGGGTCATGTTGTATGGCTCTTACAAGTCCCCTGGAGTGTTGTTTGTAGAGCAAGGCAGAGACCTGCTGAGCATCTCATCCCTCAATCCCCTGAGCCCCGCAGGTGGGGAGCAGGATGGTGATGGTTGCTGCTGGCTGCTTGCTGCTCCTGATGGGCGTATTTGGGAAGATTGGGGCTGCCTTTGCCACCATCCCAACCCCTGTGATCGGAGGCATGTTCCTGGTGATGTTTGGGGTCATCACCGCCGTGGGGATCTCCAATCTGCAGGTGAGGCAAGGTGCTCCTAGAAGAGCAGCCAGGGAATCTCTTGAAAGGAGCCCAAGGGGATTGCGATGGGGGGAATAGGGCTGGGGCTGAGTGGAGGAGAAGGAATCATTGGTCCCAGAAACCACAATGGCTTCCAAATGGAAGACAGAAGTAGCCAGAAGCATCCAAACTTCTGAAAAACAGAAACTGCATCAGTTTGAATTGGGTCATTCAGACCACTCAACTCCCAGGGCCAAGTGGGAATCGGGGCCTGGCTTGCCCACTGAGTGTGTTGCTCGGAGTCCAGCCTCAGTATCCCCCCACCCCTGGTGGCAGTGGGAGGGGAGGGGGCACTTGGAGGGGAGTTAGATTGCTATGCAGAACAGGTGCTGATGACTCTGGGCTTCCATGGTGGCCTCTCTCCTGCAGTATGTGGACATGAACTCATCCAGGAACCTCTTTATCTTTGGCTTCTCCATCTACTGTGGGCTCGCCATTCCCAGCTGGGTGAACAAGAACTCTGAGACGCTCCAGACAGGTGATTCTCTGTCTTCTAAACTGTGACCACTCCAGGGGCAGGGTCAGTGGGGACCTTGGTCCCTGGGAATCCCTGTTACTTTTGTCTTCACTCTAGGGATTCTCCAACTGGACCAGGTCATCCAGGTGCTGCTGACCACGGGCATGTTTGTTGGTGGATTTCTGGGCTTTTTCCTGGACAACACCATCCCTGGTAGGGCTCGCCTTCACTCTGTAGGCTGGTGGTGTGGGTAGATAGGCAGCATTTGGGCCACCCACATGGCTTCTCTGACCCTTATTACCATGTCAGGCTGACCACAGCATATCCTGAGCAGGCCCTGCCTCTGGGTGGGACATACAGGCCCGTATTAGCTTTCTAGGGCTGCCATAACAAAACACCCCAGACCGGTTTAAAAAGCCAAAGTGTATTTCCTCACAGTCTGGAGGCTAGAAGACTGAGATCAAGGTGCTGGCAGAGTTGGGTTCTCCCGAGGCCTCTCTCCTTGGCTTGCAGATGGCCGCCTTCTTGCTGTGACCTCACGTGGCCTTTCCTCTGGGTGGGTGCATCTTTGGTGTCTCTCTGTGTGTCCTAGGCTCTTCCTATAAGGACACTAGTCAGATTAGATTAGGGCCCACCCTAAAGACCTCATCTTTAATGGAATCACCTCTTTAAAGGTCCTATCTCCAAATATATTCACATTCTGAAGTAGGGGGGTTAAGGCTTCAACCTATGATTTTTGAGGGGACACAATTCAGCTAAACAGGGCCCTAAGGTGAGAAACACACTAGAAACAAAAACAGCTAAGAGCCCAAAGTCTGGTTGGTGAGAGAGAGAATACATGTATTCTTTCTTTCTTTCTTTTTTTGTAAAGATTTTATTTATTTATTTTGAGAGAGAGAGAGAATGAGAGAGAGAGAGCACATGAGAGGGGGGAGGGTCAGAGAGAGAAGCAGACTCCCCGCTGAGCAGGGAGCCCGATGCGGGACTCGATCCAGGGACTCCAGGATCATGACCTGAGCCGAAGGCAGTCGCTTAACCAACTGAGCCACCCAGGTGCCCTCTTCCTTCCTTCCTTCCTTCCTTTCTTTCTTTCTTTTTCTTTCTTTCTTTCTTTCTTTCTTTCTTTCTTTCTTTCTTTCTTTCTTTCTTTCTTTCTTTCTTCTTCCTTCCTTCCTTCCTTCCTTCCTTTCTTTCCTTCTTCCTTCCTTCCTTCCTTCCTTCCTTCCTTTCTCTCTCTCTCTCTCCCTCCCTCCCTTCTTTCTTTCTCTCTCTCTTTCTTTCTTTTTCTTTCTTTCTTCCTTCCTTCCTTTTTTTTCTCTCTCTCTCCCTCCCTCCCTCCCTTCTTTCTCTCCCTCCCTCCCTTCT
>NW_022589707.1:11181897-11248429 GCF_004348235.1 Phoca vitulina
TCTCCCTCCCTCCCTCCCTTCTTTCTCTCCCTCCCTCCCTTCTTTCTCTCTCTTTTTCTTTTTTTTTTTCTTTCTTTCTTTCTTTCTTTCTTTCTTTCTTTCTTTCTTTCTCTCTTTCTCTTTCTCTCTTTCTTTTCTTTCTTTCCATAAAAACCCATTGAACACTTGCTGTGTTCCAGGTGCTATGTACTGAGAATACAAAGAGCAGAAAGACATGCCTTCCACCTTCCAGAAACCCACAGGCTAACAGGGGAGAAAGACAAGAGAACAGACAATGAGAATAGAGGGTAATACATGTGGTGAGGAGCAAACCGAGTCCCTGGGTGCTGAGGATGTCGCAGTGAGGAGTGCAGGGCCGCCCTCATGGATGGCTTTCAATGCTCCCTTCTTGAACCTCCCACGGCCTCTTGAGAGGACCTTTAGGATAGCACCTGCTTCGTGGTACTCTATTTTCCACATTTGTTCTCTCCACGTTTAAAGTGCATCTGCATTCTAGAAACAAAGCGCGGGAAGACCCGCCCCTTGAAGATGAGGGAAGGATGGTGTTCAGAGAAGATTGTACCGTCCAGCAGTGGGAGCTCAGGGAATGCCCTGGAGCGCCCTGAGCTGTGACTCCGAATGGGCAGAGAAGGAGGAGGTGCTGTTGGCAGGTGGAGGGCACGGAGAGGAGACCCCACGAGTGCCTGCCGGGGGCGCCAGAGGCTCCCCCAGCCCGGCGGGTGCTCTGGTCAGTGCCCAGCGCTGACTGCTTGCTGTCTCCCATTAGGAAGCCTGGAGGAGAGAGGCCTCCTGGTGTGGAATCAAATCCAAGAGGAGTCTGAGGAGACTACGAAGGCATTGGAGGTGTACCGCCTCCCCTGCGGGATTGGCACCAAGTTCTGCACGTCCCCTTGCACCCAGTACCTCCCGTTCTGGCCCAGGCTGGAAGCTGGGAAAAGTGAGCGGGGAATGAGCCTGTTCGCCTGCCTCTTCCAGGATCCCTCAGGAGAGCGCCCGAAGGGTGCCACGGAAACCCAGTTATGAGAAGAACTGTCCTCACGCCTGCCCCAAAGTGCTCTTCAGCCCCCTCCGCCCACCCCATGAGCTCATCTCCCCGTGCGAGGATGGGTGGGCAGCCTGCAGCGGTGGCAGCCAAATTAGTATTCGATTAAGACCATGACGAAGGTGCTCTGACACAGTGACTTAAACACCACAGCCTTCCACTGCGCTCCAGTGAAAACCAGTCTCCTATCTCCAGCGTAAGCCAGTGTAACCCAGGGTCCGCACAGAGACTCTCTCAGTCCACATGTTCTCGGCCATAATTTGATGCATTGGAAGAGGCCTGGGGTGCGGCCGGGGACGGAGACGGGGCTGTTTGCTGAAAGGCGAGCCCCTCTTGTCCTCCCCTCTGTGCACCTGCCCCTGAGGGCTGGCTCTTCGGCAGAGGTGAGGAGCACCCTCTGTTCCTCCAGCGCCTGCTCTGAGCTCCTGGTGCTCCAGCCCGCGGCCGGCTCGGGCTGTTGGTGATGGATTGTTCTTTAATCGCACGTTCTGGGAATCAAGTGCACGGACTCTGGCTTAGGCTTTGGCTTGCTCACATAGGCTGCCAAGGGATTGGAACCTACTCCACCTAATGGCCTCCTTGTTTCCTTATTTTAATAGGCCACAAGACCGCCGCACGAACTCCTGCCTGAGTTTCCAGCTGGCTGGTCTGCCCTGCAAATTTCAGATTGGCAGTCTCCACCATTAATACTTAAATCTATACCCACACCAGTACCCATACGCACACCTATCCTCTTGGGTCTGTTTCTCTGACGGATACAGTACTGGCTAATATGGGAAGATATCATCAGTCAAGACACAGGAAGATACCTGACCGATGTAGGAAGAGGCCTAGGTCGGGAGAACGGGAGGGCAAGCCCCGTCGGAGGGGATTTTAAAGCAACACATCCATCCTGGGCTGCACCATATCCAGTGAGCAGAGGGGAGCAGAGGGCCGTTGGGGCTGAGTGGAGGCGGGGAGGCTCCTAGCACGTGGCCGTGGGGAGAAAGAACAGCATTCCCCTGAGGTCCACGCTGACCAGGGCCCCACTGGCCCATAATGCTCCAGGAATGAGGACTGAACGGGAGTGCATGGGGGCTGGCTAGAGCCGGCACTCGTTCCTTGAGGACCTGCTGGGTGCGGGCACCTCTGTAAGACTTTCTCCTGTCCCACATGCTGGCCTGTTCTTGACCAGGAGGCCTGGCTGGGGGTGGTCGTGAGCACTGAGTGCCTGGGCGCTGGGGCCGTGCGCGCTCCCCTTTCCTTCCTTCCCCGCACACGTGTGGGCAACCCCGAGGATAAAGGCCCAGCCTGCCCCTCCTCTGGGTTGTTTATGAAAAGCTACGGTCCTTGCATATCTGCCGTGGGAGTCCCTGGGGGTGGGCTGGTGACAGGACGTGAGGCGAGGTATGAGCCCTGGGGCTGAGGGCAGGCCGGACTGTGCTTGGGTGCTAACACCTAACCTGCACGGTTTCTTCCCGGAGATGGAACAGCCGAAGGATTTGGGAGGCCTTCCGGGGAGGGGGGGCCACTGTAATGATGATGGGAAACTGTAAAAGGCCAGGGAACCCGTTCTCTGCACACCCGGTGGGTTAGTCAGGGTTCTCCAGAGAAAGAGTCACTAGGATGTAGGACGTGTGGGCACGCGAGCACACACACACACACACACACACTATATCCGTGTGCGTACGTACACACACATACACAGGGAGAGAGAGATGTTACGGAATGGGCTTGCGTGGTTGTGGAAGCTGGAATGTCCGCAGTGGGCAGGGTGGGCTGACAGACTGGGGAGCGCTGCTGTGCGTGTCTGAAGGCACTTCTCTCCTCCTCATGGGAGGTCAGTCTTGGTGGGATGAGGCTGACCCATATGATGGAGGGTAATTACTCCATATTTACTTGAAGTCTGCTGGTTTAAATGTTTATCTCATCTCAAAATACCGTCATAGAAACATCGAGAAGAATGTGTGCCCAAATATCTGCGTACCGTGGCCTGGTCACGTTGCCACATAGAATCTGCTGTCACATCCAACATGCACGCCCAGGAGCCTCACCAGAAAGCACTCAGAACACGGTGGAATCTGGCTTGATCTCCACTTAGGAGTCTCTATTGCCAGAAGAAGCAGATGAAGCTGGTTCTACCCTGATGTCCTATAGTTCCTATAGCACAGGTGTGGTCCGCACTGTTCTTGGGCTCCCAGAGCATGCAGGATGAGTGAGTGGCCTCCAGAATGCTCTAGAACCCACCAGAACTCTGCCCTGAACCCAAGATGTGCTGAAAGTACCTAGTGTCATGGCGCCTCTGGGGACAGATCCTGCCCGTCCTTTCTCGAAAGGCCCGTGGCCTGGTGCACCCAGGACCCCTGAATAGGAACACAGGAGGGGCAGGTGTGTACCTACAGCCAGCCACTTATACCAAACGACCCTGAAAGACTGACACAGGGCCACACTACTTGTAAAGACTTTATAATAATCAGAAACTCAAACCATCAAAATGCTCTGGGACAGCCACCCCGAACTGTCCTGGAAGGGGGAGGCAGGTACAGCCTTGGCTGCCGGCATTAGTGCTTGGAAACTGCCCACCTCATTCATCCCCTCCCGTCCCAGCCCTTCCATATCACAGATCTTCATCATCGAAGGTCTCCATGCACCTCAGCATTATCATCTCATCGTCAATGGGGAGGTCTGGGCCCTGCAAAACACAGGGTGCAAGAGGATCATGTATTTAAGGAATCCAGGCCCCTCAGAGTCTACCCCATCTCTTGCTGCATCTTCTTCTCCAGCTTCCGGCCAGGAAGTAAGGGCTATGGGGCTGGGGGGGGGGGGGGGAGCATTTCCATTTCATGCAACTCCACACTCTATGATCTTCAGAAAGGGTTTTCCTGGACACAACAGAACTGGCTTCTTTTCCATCCCGGGCATTTGCAGGATCTCAGAAGACAGAGGGGAGACCTCTCAAAGCTTTATCCAAATGCCCAGCCATGGAGGATGGTGAATCACACCATGGTGCGCCCACCAAGGGAATACCAGGAAGCTGTTTGAAATAACAGGAATGAGGTCGTTCTCTTTGCGATATACTATTTAAAAAGAAAAGGGGGGGCAAGTGGGTGGCTCAGTCAGTTGTGTCCGACTCGTGGTTTCAACTCAGGTCGTGATCTCAGGGTTGTGGGATTGAGCCCCCACCTCCCTTCAGGCTCTGCGCTCAGCGGGGAATCTGCCTGAGATTCTCCCTCTCCCGCTCGTACTCTCTAAGTAAAATCTTAAAAAAAAAAAAAAAAAAGAGCAAATACAATATAATGTGTAGTGTAGGCTCTCATTTGTGTTGGAAAGAATATATAAATATCTGTAGATTATCTCTGGATGGCTGTTTAAGAAACCAGTAATGGTAATGGCCTTTGGGGAAGGGAATGGGGCATAAACGAGGGACGCTGGTAGGAGAGAGACTAAGTTTTCTTTGTATATCTTTTGGTAACTTTCAAGTTTTAAACTATATACGTGGGTTAACTATTAGCTAATTGCTTAAGAAGCAGCACTAGGTTATTTTATTCCCTTTATAATGACCCCCCACTGACTTTTCTGACCCCCATTACCTCTTCCCCTAACAGTGTGTTCCTGCGTTTGGTTCTTCCTGTCTTTCCCCACCTTGGCAGAAAAATGGTAGTTTGTCATGGGCTGGTTCCCTTGGGCCCTGGGAAGCGTCCCCAAAGCCAGTCAACCATCCCATGAATGTGAGACCCGGTCCCCAGGGTGACAGCCAGGTTGGGAGCAGACTGCAGACAAAGCCTCTCCAGCTCTGGACAACGTCCTCACTCACTGTGCTCTACTGATGGAGGCGGGGGGTGCGTGGGGGGCCGGCGTATCTGAGAGAGGACCAGGTGGTCTCTGGGAAAATCACACGGGCCCCTTCTTCAGGGTGAAGACCAGAGCAAAGCTTGAGAAAAGGTGGAGTGGAGCGCAGGGGGCACCAGGAGGCCAAGGGTCCCAGGAGGGACCACACACGAGTCTCGGTCGCACCAAGTGCTTGAATGTTGTTCACAATGGTCCAGTTCCCTAAGCCCCTGAAAATGGTGTCTGAGGCCTTTTTAGGCTGCAGATTTGGGAAAGCAACAGGCTGTGAGACGTACCTGCTGGTATTGGGTGCTGAGGTATGTTGAATAGTATCCTTCCTACCCCACTTCATGACCACCTGGAACCTTCTTTGGAAATAGGGTCTTTGCAGGTGTAATTAGCTAAGGACTACAAGATGAGCTCCACCTGGATTTAGGGTGGGCCCTTCATCCAAATGACCGGTGTCTTTATAAGAAGATGAGAGGGCTAGAGAGACACACAGAAGGCCTTGTGAAGACAGGGGGCCTTGGTTGGAGGGATTCAGCAGTGAGCCGAGGCATGCGGAGGACTGCCAGGAGCCACCTGGAGCTAGGAAGAGGGAAGGAAAGACCTTCCCTCGAGCCTTCAGAGGCAACATTTGGCCTTTAGCCTCCAGAACTGTGAGGGAAGCAATTTTTGTTGTTTTAAGCCACCAGGTTTGCGGTAATTTGTTACAGGTGCTAATTAAAGTTTCATCCAATGACCTCGTGAAGTTCACGGGAAGGGGAGGGGGGAAGAGAACGATATTTTCCTCTTTAGAGCAGCGTAGGCTGGAGGCCTCGTGCACCGGAGCCAACCTGGACAGCCAACTGGACAGCTCATTCAAAATACAGATTCTTGGGGTCCCACCTCGAAACACTGAGAATCTTGGGTGCTGGGGCATCAAGAATCTGCATTTCCAGTTAGTTCCCAAGACGATTCAAGTTCGAGCATCTCTGCTTTGTACGGATACTCCAATCCTGCCTGAGCTTTCTTTTCTACCATATGCGGGGAAAGGAAGCAGGGAAAGCAAAGACCATCCTGTTAATCTGTTCCCCAGGCCTCAAGGAAGTGGACTGACTTCCCTGTGTCTGAGAGAAAGAGGGACACAGTGGTAAGGACCACACAGCCAAGGGTTGATGGGAGGCGGAGAGCAGCCAGAGAGGGGGCCCTGGGCTCCAAGTGGAGATTCAAAGTGGTCCTGGCAGAGGGAAATGAAGAATTCGTGGGGAGAGGGCCAAATTATACCTTGGCCTGTTGGAAAGCTGCCCCAATTATTTTTAGACAAACGTTGTCATTATTATTGCTTACCTTTTTAAAGAAACAGTTGTATCTTTGCTGAATTAGTAGAGAAAATCCTTGGCTATGAATCTGAAAGGGCCTGTCCCCTTGGTGGCTCAGGCATAACTCCCCTTTCCTCATGGAAGTTTCTGGAATGTCCCTTCTAATCAAGACACAGCCAGCTTTTGGGAAGTAGAAATTAATACCCTTCAAACGCTGACGGCAAATATTAGCCCAGGGTCTCAGAAGACGGCAGAACAGCTCAGTCTCTTGGAAAGGAGTCACACAACATTTACAAATGCCTGCAAAGAGTCAGGCCCCCGGGATCTGGTCGCCACTTCAAGGGGCTCCCCGTCTCAGGCCTGCCCTGGAGACCATCTGTGTGTCTCTTCCCTCCGTTTCCCTGGACGTCTTCCATCCCCCAGGATGTATCAGGCTGATGCCCACCATCCATGGAGCAGGCCGAGAGAATGAAGGGACATCCGCCTTCAGTGGCGCCCTGTGGTGTGATGTGAGTGAGGCCCAGCTGGGGGCGGGGGGGGGGGGCTCAAGAGTCCTTCCCATCATCCTAAGGGAGGTGAGCGGGGGTCTCCTCGCACTCTGCTCCGTCCTACCTGTTTTAACTGAGGGTTAACACAGCAAAGGCCTTTAAAAAAATCGATGATCTGCATATAGAGCTGAAACTTCTCCTCTGGATATTCTGGGTTGCCGCCAGTGAACACCGAACTGACAACAGAAAGGGGAAGACACAGCAACTATTTAGAACCCTCCTCTTTGGCCTCTGCTTGCACCCCCTAAAATACCTGGGTTACAGGGCGAACCAGGCACTTGTAAACACCCCACTGAATTCATTCATAGACAGGCTGGAGGCCCTTTGGAAGGTTTGTGTTGCCTCAGCTTCCGTGTCGCGGGTGGAACCGACGGGTAAAGGGAGACCCTAGGGAGACTGGTTCCCCCGCCCTAATTTAGTGTTCTGAGCTGTGGCCTCTGGAAGAAGGAGCAAAACGGCCTCTCTCCTTCCGAGTCTCCCTCAGAGAGCCGTGCCCCGCGGTCCTGGTCCCCCGTGGCTGCCCGGGGAGCTCAGGGGGCACCGGCCACGCTTGAGCTCAGTCCCCCCGAGATGCCCCCCTCCACAGGGGGACAGACCCCGGTGCAGGGAGGCGGCCTGTGTGGCAGACTCCTTCCCCCTGCCTTCCTGGGACCAGGGGAGCAGCCCCACGACGTCAGGACCCTGAAGTGGTGCCCGGAGAGCCTGCGTGTTGACCTCACGTCCTCTCGGAAGCAGGTCCCACAAGCCGTGTAGGAACCCTCTGGCAGCAATCCCTGCCTTCTCCAGGGATGGCAGAGAACATTTTCTAATAGGTCGTTTTCGTGTTCCATCAGCAGGGTAAGGAGTTCCAGATCCTGCTTGGCAAGTATGCTCTGGCAACTTCCTACCAAACTTCTCCTCACAGCCCGAGCCTGGCTCAGAAATAGGAAAGTCCGCCTCCAGCCCATTTCAGCAAAACCAGACTCCACACACGGCTGACAGGAGCTGGAGTCCCCAAAGCATAAAATCGCTTTGGAGGGTTTGGACGAGTCTGTTGAGGCTGGGTGGAGCAGGTCGCTGGGGGGGAGACAGGTTGATGTCTGGTGACTGCCCCAGGCGACCAGGTGACCAGGGGTCGTGTGGCCTCGGGGGAGAGTGGGGATGGTCATTGGAATATGAGGACAGGAACGTCCCCTTGCTCCCAAAGCAGGAAAACGAAATGTTCTGGCCTTCTTTTTAGCCTTCTTAACGGCCTGTGCCTGTAGGCTCTAAGACCACAGCTTTTCAAAGTAGCAAGGGACAATCTCAGTCCTAAACTAGCTCTCTTTGCGAAAATGGCCCCGTGCTACAGATTTTTTCAAGCTGCTTGTCTTGCCATCTCCCCAGATCCTGCTTTGTGTCATCTCCCTTCACGGGGTCAGCCATCCCCTCCTCCCTTCTTTCCACATCCGTCCCCAGCAGCCCCGTGCAAAGCAGCTTCTCCCCTGCACGGCTCAGACCCCCTCAGCCCAGGGCACAGGCCCGGTGACATGTTGGCCCAGGCTCTCGATGCCCCCGAGCCCCCGCCCACCTCTCAGACCAGACGCTGTGGCAACCTGTCCACGACCCCCTCACTCTGGGAAGACGATGCAGTGTGGACAACGTGCAGCCCATAACCTGCCGCGTCTCCGTCCTGGGCCAGGATGGGAGAGTCCTCTACGCAGAAGAAGCCCCAGACCGTGTCCTCCCTAGCGCAGCGGCACAATCCTGGGTCCAGCCCACTTTGAGCCACAGACAAAAGTGGATCTCTAAGAACTTCCACGGAATTATGCACCCCTCAGCGGGGCTGCAGGGGAGCGACCCCTAAACATCCCAGCAGGGGCACACACACTCACTATGTCATACCCCCTTCCTCACCTAGAGCTGGATGTACTGGGAGCCTCACTTTTGTCCAGGAAACTGGCCACATCGAAGGCATCTTCAAAGAGTATCTGAAGGAAGGCACAGAACATGGTGCGTCAGAGAGAACGACAGTCCGAAGCTTGCCCTGGGCGGCTGGCAGACAGGAGTAGGAAGGCTCTCTCTTGAACCCTCGTTCCCAAAAGGTGGGTGACAGCTGGGGCCCACCAGCAGGTTCTCTGCCTGGTGACCTTCTCAGGCAGTGCCTAGTAAGCTCTTGTCCGCCCAGAACAAACCACCACCCCAGAGGTGGTTACAAGGGATTACAAGGCATGGGGAAACACCGGGGAATGTGGTCGTCTCTCTCTCTCTCTTTTTTTTTTAGAGAGAGAGAGAGTGCGCTTGAGAGCAGGGCCAGGGGTGGGGGGGGGGGGGGGGGGGGGGCTTGGGAGAGGGAGAGAGAGAGAATCCCAAGCAGGCTCCACGCCCAGCGAGGAGCCCAACACAGGGCTCCATCTCATCACCGTGAGATCATGACCTGAGCCAAAATCTAGAGTGGGTCGCTTAACCGACTGAGCCGCCCAGGCGCCCCTAAATCTCCTTCTTCTAGAAGGCGGGAGCTCAGGCATGAGATGCAACAGCCAGAGCCAGGCTTCCGTGTACACCGGAAGAGGGCTCATGTACACCTCCCAAGGAGCGGAGGCTATTCGTGCCCAGGATCCGCAAGCTAGCAGCTTCATGCCAGGCAGCAGGATAGGAGGGGGGTAGTTTTGGGGTTAGGCTGCAGGAGAGCCGACTCCCAGTCCTGCCACTCACTCAGCTGCGTGACCTTGGGCAAGTGACCTTGTTTCTGGAATCCTCCTTTAGAAAGGGAATCACAACAGTGCCTACCCATAGGGACGTTGCATGAGTTAAATAGATGGCGTATGTGAAACACCCAGCACATAATAATGCCTCCAATTTGTTAGCTATTATTGACTATTACCTGCTTTATAAAAGAGATGTATGCATGTTTATTGTGGACATTTTGGAAAATAGAAACAGATAAAATCACTGAGAAACAATCCCAGCCAGAGAGGTCCATGGCTGACATATTGACCTATTTCCCTCCGGTCATTTCCTCAGCCATATTATATCCTATATTTCCAATTTTGCAATCTTGTTACTTAGATGGTTTTCAGTCCTGCTTTTCTTTAATTCTTGGAGACTATTAAATATTCCACAGGAATGTGAGGTACAGTTAGGAATGCAAGATTTAGCAAATAAAGATGCAGGATACTTAGTTAAATTTGAATTTTTAGATAAAGAATGAATCATTTTTTAGCATAGGAATGGCCCAAATATTGCATGGGATGTTCTTATATTAAACTTTTCACTGGGCATGTCTTACTGCGTCTGACACCCCATTTATAAGCACAGCCACCCTGAGAAGAGGAGAGGGAGCTCTGTGGCACCGAGTTGGGGGTTCTGGCAGGTTCTGCAGGGTCTCTCCTGCCCCCTTACCTGGGACACACTGCTCTTTCTCTGGAGGTCTTATGTCTGTCCTTCTTGTCTTCTTACAATTTGCCTCCCCTGAACTGAATCCCCGGCACTCTGGCCATGTGGATGGCCCTTCTTCTGATCTTCTGGACATTTTATGGTGTCCTTCTTTTTAATATCCCTTTGCTCATCTCAAAGAGGATCTGAAAAGAGGCCACTGAAAAGACTAGTCCAGAAGCCCATCCATCCACTGTGTGTTCTTCCCTAGCAGGTCTGAGGCCGGGTCCGGGGCCCTAAATTCCTGCCTTTGGCCAATCAGCCCACTGAAGTTCTGGGCCACACGCTGTCCTCACCTGTGCACAGCCCTCTCGCCGCTGGCCTGGGAGGGGCACTGCCAGGCTCCGTGGCCATTCTGGAGCGCCCAGCACACTTACGGGGCCATGCTTCTCAGAGCCTCCCAGCACACCTGACCCTACACACAGGGGCCGGCCCCAGACACAATCGTTCTGCAGCAGGACCTCTCCAGATGGACCAGGAGCTATAGAGGTTTCACTGCAACTGATCTAGAAGCCAGAGTAGAAGTAGCTGTGTCTCTCTCCCTGCTCTGAGCAGAACTGTTGTCTGTCCTGCCTACCTTGTCACCCAGCCCTGGGTTGGCCCAAACCTGGGGACAGCGGTGCGGCAGAGCCCTGGTCTAGGCACAGCCGAGGGACTCTGCTGCCAGCTTCCCTCAACAGCAGGAGAATGTGAGCCCTTCGCCCTTTCTGAAAAAGGTAAGAGAAGCTGCTTCCATGATTTGGGGACATGAGATTCTGGCTTGGGTCTGCTCTTTCTTGAGGAAAGGTTCGTGCTGCAAATGCACACATAAACATACAGTCAGGTTACGGTTGGACAGACTTGCCCGCACATTTGGCAGATGTTTTCCTTTTGCTTTCTTTGTGTGAGCCTCCAGGGCCAGGCACTTCGGGGCTACAAGGACATCCAGGCCGGCTGACACGTGCCGTGGGTATGAGGTCCTCAGCTATTGGTTTCCTGGCCCTGCTTGGACCATTATGGAGGAGAACTCACGTCCTCTCCTGGTGGACCAAACATTAGTGGACAAACAGATGAGAAGCCAAAGTCCATAGGGTGACTGTTGGGGGAGGGGAGCAGTTATGGGCGGAGCTGATTGTTGCTTTTCTGCACTGGGAGTTCCTTCCAGTAATGCCCTCGTGCACCACTCACCCGGGATGCTTGCTAAAGATGCAGGTTCAGGGGCGCCTGGGTGGCTCAGTCAGTTAAGCGTCTGCCTTTGGCTCAGGTCATGATCCCAGGGTCCTGGGATCGAGCCCCTCGTCGGGCTCCTTGCTCGGTGGGGAGTTTGCTTCTCCCTCTGCCCCTCCCCCACTTGTTCTCATTCTTTCTTTCTCTCAAATAAGAAAAAACTTAAAAAAAAAAAAAAGCAAGTTCGGAGCCACCCCCCACCCTTCAGGATATCTGATTCAGTATTAGGTACCCGCCTCTTTACCAAAGTCTACTTGAGAAGGATGAGGGGATATTGTGAAGGTTGACCATAAACACGTGACCAAAGGGCAGAAAGATTTGAGAAATTCCGTGATGAAGGGGATCCAGAAGCTGGGCCTCCTGGACAAGCCACCCCACTCGTTAGGCCTCATCTGTCCACTGGCAGCACTGGACTGGGTGACCGGCATTCTGTTGTTCTCCAGGCCCGGGGCCCTGAGGTCTGGGAAGCTTCTGGAAGGATGGGGCATTCCAGGGCTGTTCCCCGGAGTCACAGGCACTAGGAAGCTGTCTGGCTCTAAGGCTCCCCAGAGAGTCACAGGACATGTCCTGAAATGGACCACCCGCGAAGGGATGTTTGGACAGTCAGGGCAAAGCGGAGCGGTGGCATTCACCTGGTGGAGGCCGTGGATGCTAAATGTCCTGCAGAGCACAGGACAGGCGCAGAGAGGAAGGAACTGCCTGCCCCCCGGCTGGAGAAGCAGGTCAGACGCGGCCCATGCGGTAGCCGCAGCCTCCGTCCGGAGGCCGTTCTAATTCGGGAAGTGCAGCTGAAGGGCCCACTCCGATCTCAGCTCTGAGTGACCACTCACGCCACCAGACACACTGCATTGCTGACCATGGCTTCCAACAGCATGAACTCTGAGAGGGGCATTTATAGTGAAGGTGCGGTTGCCTCTCCACGTGCATTCCTCTCTCTTCACTGAAGGGCAGCAGTGCTCTTTGGGGTGGGGACTGACTTCCTCTGGGGGATTGGGCCTGACTGGTCCCCACATAATATTATCTCAGTGATGTCAGTCATTGGCTCAGTCATCTGGCCAATTCTGGCCAATGAGAGGGCAGGAGAGGTATGGCAGAAATTTCTGGAAGAGTTCTTCCATGACCCTTAAAAACGAGCCTCAGGAATCTTTCTCTCTCTAACCCGATGTAGAGGAGGAGGGATGACAGCTCGGTTGCTCCCAGCTGCCATTCCCCAGTCACACGGGATAGGGAAGGGAGGGAGGGGAGACAAGGTGAGAAGCCAGCTTTACGATGAGGCAGAGCAGGGAGAGGGGAAGAACCAAGTCCATGGTGACGTCACTGAGACTAGCGGGAAGCCCTCCTGAACTTGGGACCGCCCTTGGCTGTGAGAAGTACATTTCTGCATAGTTTAACGAGCAAGTAACTTGCAGTCCAAATAATCCCAGCATTCTAAGCCTTCTCTTTGGTAATCCCCATGGAAAGGTCCGGAAGCCGGAGAAAAAGAAATGCCAATCTGTGGCTGTAGAGCTTCCGTTGGATGAATCAGAAACCCACCGTGGGAGTCAGAATCTAACCGTTACCTCAAATGTGGTAAATGACCCCAAGTGGATCCCTTTTTTGCCTCCAGGCCAAAGGTGACAGAGTCTGTCCTGCGCCCCCCTCCACCTGACCCAGAGAGGGTCTGCTCACCTCCTCCGGGGTGGAGACGAGCGAGCAGCTGGCTCCTTGGCTGTCAACCCCGCTGTCCTTCAGGCTGCCGTCGGCACAGGCCGGCTCCTGGCAGGCCCCAGCAAGGCCCTGGAGGCCGCTGTGCCCCTGTGCCCAGGCCTGCAGGAGACTGGTCTTCCTCTCCTCAGAGAGGTTCTGCCATAGGTGGGAGATAGCGGCAGAGACGATGGGGAGCGTCACCTCCTGTGAGGAGACAATCCCGTTCCCAATCAGCAGGTCCATCGTCTGCTTGTAAAAGTTGAGATACCTGGAACAGAAAGAGCGTCATCTCCCAGACCTGAAGCCGGTGGCCGAAGGTCCCCCCCCAAGCCATCTCTTCAGGATTCCCTTGGCGGGGTGTGGCCCACAGTGCCTGAGCCTTGCCACAGCTCTGCGCTTCACCAGGGGCTGCGCCTTCCTAGTCTGCACGCCCCTGACACTTGGAGAGCAGTGGTGTCATGGGTGACATAGATCTAGTGTCCGGGTCCTTCCCCAGAGTCCCCATGGAGCTCTCTGCCTGACAGAAGAGAGACTAGGAGTGTGGCCTGCTCAGCTCTCAGCCCATGGGAAAACTGCTTAAAATTCCAAGCCCTGTGAATGGGCAGACATGATATGATGCTTGTTTTAATTCAGGGCCTGAAATTCAGGCTCAGCTGTGGAACGAGCCCCCTTCTATTGGGCCAACACCTCCAGAGGCCAATGTGGCCGCCATGGGTCTTGAGTCTGTGGAGGGACCGTGAGTGGCAGTGGGAGTCTGAACCAGTCACTCACGGTGTTTCTTACTATGAGACCAGTAATACGGTAGGGAGTGTGTGTGTGTGTGTGTGTGTGTGTGTGTATGGGGGTGTTTGGTCCTCGTAATCCCCATCGACAGCCCCCACAAAGTCAACTCCAAATAAATCCCTGCTCTAAGGAAGCCCAGTGTATGTGCTGTGCAATTTGGCTTCGAGATTAGTTCTCTAGCCCCTCTGCCAACCCCATCCCAAACCCCGCCAATATGGAAATTCTGGAGCTTCCTTGATTCGGGGCCTGGTCTGAGAGTGCCCTGAGGATGCCGCATGTCACAGAGCCTCTGTCCCCTTCCCCACAGGCTATGCATAAAGCCACCCCTCGCAGCTATTCACACCGTTCAAATTCCATGAGGTCTGGCAACAAGGTGACTGGGGAGTGCAAGAGCTCCACTTTTTTCTCTTCCTCCTCCTCCTCTTCCTCTTCCTCCTCTTCCTCCTCTTCTTGGTCTTCCTCCTCTTCTTCCTCCTCTTCCTGCCCCTCAGCATCCTTCCTGACTGCCTCGATTGGGCACCAGGTAGCAGAGATTTTCTGAAGAACCTTATTTGAGACCAGGCTAGTAAGAAAACAGAAACAAGACAACTACAAACTTGAACTCTTGAATCTTCATGAACATTGACACTGAGATTCTGAAGGCAATGTTAGTGTTGGGGCGTGTGTGTGTGTGTGTGTGTGTGTAGACACACACACATCACAACCAAGTGGGGTTTATTCTAGGAATGCAAGATGGCTGGTTCAAACTTTGAACATCAATCAGTGGAACTCAACATAGCAACAGACTAAAGAAGAAAAACCATACGATCACCTCAACAGACACAGAAAAGCACTTGGCAAAATGCAATATCCATTCCTGACAAAAACTCTCAGCAAACTAGGAATAGGAGGAAACCTCCTCAACCTGATAAAGGGCATCTACAAAAAACCTACAGCTAACATCATACCTGACAGTAAAAGACTGGATGTCTCTCTGCCTAGGTCAGGATCAAGACAAGGATGTTCACTCTTACCACTTCTATCCAAAATCGTACTTGAGATCCTAGCCAGTCCAATAAGGTGAACAAAAGAAATAAAAGATAAACAGATTGGAAAGGAAGAAGTCACACACAAATATGGGACTAGAACTAAGAAGGGTGTTTAGCAAGGTTGCTGGATACAAGGTCAATAAAGGAGAACCGATAGTATTTCCATATATTAGTGATGAACAACAGGAAATTGAAATTTTAAAATGTACCACTTACAATAGTACCCCAAAACATGAAATACTTAGGTTTAAACCAAAAGCTCAGTCTGAAAAAGAAAAAGTGGATAAGTTAGACTTGCGTCAAAATTTTTAAATTCTCTTCAAAAGGCAGTTTTAACAGAGTAGAACAGGGGCGCGTCGGTGGTGCAGTTGGTTAAGCGCCTGACTCTTGATTTTGGCTCAGGTCGTGATCTCAGGGTCGTGAGTTCGAGCCCCGTGTCACTCCATGCGCAGAGTCTGTTTCAGATTCTCTCTCTCTCTCTTCCTCTGTCCCTCCCGCACATGCTCTCTCTCTCTGTCTCAAATAAACAAATAAATCTTAAAAAAAAATAGGGAGTGGAACAACATGACACAATTTGGAAAACCAGGATTTGTACCCAGAATCTCTTCATCCTGATAGGAATGATCCCCAAGGAGATACCATGTTGAGTTAAAATACAAGTGCACCAGAAGAAAACATAGGAGAGGAGAATTCTTTTTTTTAATTTTTTTTTTTTTAATTTCAGAGCAGAGGAAGCCTTTCTGAGTATTCTCCCAAACCTAAGTCATGAGGACAGATCGGCAGATTAGACTTCATTTTTTGCATGGCCAAAACAACAACAACAACAAAAACAAAAAGATCAAAAGCAAAATAATAAAACAAATGACCAAGGGATAATTATTTGCAAGTCATGTTCTAAAAGAGAGCTAATTTCTCGGTATATGTAGAGGGCTTCTATAACTCTGTAAGAAAAAGACCACCAACCCAATAGGAAAATGGGCAAAAAAATAGTCACAAGAAGTTCCCAGGAAGGGAAATACAAATGCTCTTGAACAAAGGCACGCCATTTCGCTCATAATTTAATTAATTAACATATAATTATAAAATATAATCTGTTCCTGAGCTGGTGCCACACTTTTTAATTGCTGCAGGTTTAAAATAGTGCTAGTGAAAAATCCTAATTATTATGATTTTAAAAGAAATTTAGCCATTCTCATGTGGGCACACGATAGAAGTAGTGATAGGATTTTAGTATGGGATGAAGTGTGTTATCTTAAATTGGTAAGGAAAGGATGGCTTATGCGATGACTGGGGTTGGGATGAGGGGCTAATCGCTTAGGGATGAGACCGTCCCTCCTTGCTGATTGCGAGGTGGTGCTTGGGGTCTTACCTGGGATTTCCGGAGTACTTGCTAGCATATTCTGCCTTGACCTCCTCTAAGCTGTTTGCATTCCCATCCTCCAGGTTGAAGGACTCTGTTGGGGAGGCGAAGGCAAGGGTCACAAAGGGGGAAGTCCAGCCTTTATCAAGTCTCTCCTGCCCTTCCAATCCAGGCAGACCCTGAGTGGTCCCTGAGCCCGCCCAGATTCGGTGTTACGGACTCAAGGGTCCAGTTTCCCCTCTCCTTCTAGATGTGACGAGCTTCTTGTCCCGGCCCTTTTCAATCAAGACACCAAAATATCCCTTGCAGAGTTCAGTTTCCACCAGCTTATGAAACCCACATTCCCAGGCAGCCACCGCTCCCAACCTGAGTGCCAAGAAAGGGAGCCAAGCTTTGCCTTTGCTTTTGAGCCTGACAAGCACTGGTCTGCGTCCTCTCTGGTCTCTCAAGATGGGATCAGGTACCTGATGACGTCTGTCTGTCCTGCCAGGCTGTAAGCTCGCCGAGTGCAGGGGCATGAATCTCCTTGTACCCCTGGCCCAAGCACAGTGCTCGGCACATGGTAGGCATGCGATACGTATTTGTTCACTTGGCTTAGCCCAGTCTCTCTGTTTTCGATGGAAAAACCAACCAGTCTTTCCGTGGGAAGGAGATGCGGGTGGCGGATGGGGGGTCTAACCTTTCAGCTTCAGCAGATTATCCAAGGTTTGTTCCAGCTCCTGAATGTGGTTCTTCGCCTTATTCAAAACCTGCCACTGAGGACAGAGACAGACAATGCTGAAAAGCCCGCCTTCTACCGCACACACTGTGGTTTTGTGGACACAGGTGTCCATTCCCCGGTCTGAAGCCATGCTCCCCTCAGAGGCAAAGACACTCCTTGACATTGTCAACAAAAAGTGGGGGGGGAGGGATGGAGTTTGTTCTGATGCGCAGAAGGCATGAAGTTTAATTTGTACTCTGGAAATGGTTCTCGCAGAAATACTCAACTATTTAGAAACAAGCTGTGTTCAGCAAACTACTAGGGCTTCAAAAGGGCAAACCAAGTATATATGCTCCTTGAAGGTGGAATGAATAGTGATTGAAGAGCAGCCGCAGGCTGGCACCAAGATCTAGGGCTAACTTCTGCTCGGTTGTCACAATGAGCAACAGGCTGGCTAATACCAGTGTGCTGTGCTAACGGTAGTTTTTATTTGCTAAAGGCAGACACTCTGGTTGATCCAAAAGCTGCTCAAATGCTCTGTCCACATGAACTCTGAATGTCCTGTTGCTGCAGGACTAAATCGCAAGCGTTTCTCCCTCCCTCCCTCCCTCTCCCGTATGTAATGTTCCTAAAGTCAAATGGTAACTGCGTGATTATTCCAGCACAGGAAATGCTAACTGTTGTTTATCATGCTGACCACCCATACCTGTCCGGAGTTACATACGTTCATCAGGCATGCGTTAACGGGCAAAGCTGTGTGTGAAGCCCCGGGGACACGAAGTAAATAAGACAGCCCGGCTTTCCAGCAGGAAAGACAAGACGAGCAGAGAAACCCCTACTCATAACACAAGCTAGAACTCAGTAAGCACTGAAGGGAGTAGAAGCGAAGGGCCGTGGAAACACATGGGAGGAGGGGCTGATTCCAGCTGGAGGCGTCAGGAAGGCTCAGAGCAGGGCAGCCGAGGAAGTGGGCCACGCTGAGCACCGTCTCAAAGGCGGAACTCAGGGCAGGGGCAGGGACAGAGAGGCAGGGGTTGAGGGCCGCCCCAGGGAACTATCGAAGCCAGGTGTGGCCAGAGCCCAGGGCAGGCAGAGGTAGTTGATGTCAAAGCGGCAGCCAAGGGTGGACAGCCCCGGCGCCATTCCAACATCCCACCGACTCTGTCTGGTGCACGCCAAGGAGGCTTGAGGGGAGCGAGAAGCACCACACTCTGCCGGCCCAAAAGACAGTGACCCGAGAATGCAGTGGACTGCAAGATCTCGAACACTCTTTGTAGAGCAGGGTCCGCCTGATGTCCCGGATGATCTGCTGCCCCCAGGCCCGGGGCTCACGATTGTACTGTTGGGCTAGCAAGGACTCCTTTTCCTATTCGGACACCAGGGCCAACTGGTTTCCAGAACGTCAGGCTTGGTCTTAATTGGGATGAGGTGAGATCATCCTGGCCCTCTGGTCCAGAGCGAGCCGCTGTGTTGGCTCAGCAGGGACACCCCATGCTCACTTGCAGTCTTCGTGGGCCGACCTACAGAGCCATGGAAACCAGGTGCAATTCACTGAAATTCTGTTTCTGGAATGTTTTTGGCAGGCTCACGAGGACCTTAGTTCTGGGTTGAATTACATCTCCCTGAAAAAGATTATGTTGACGTTCTAACCCCCAGAACCTGTGAATGTGACCTTGTTTGGAAATAGGTCCTTCATAGAGGTCATCACGCTAAAATGAGGTCATTAGAGTGGGCCCTAATCCAGTATGACTGGTGTCCTTATTAAATGGGGACACTCGGATGCAGAGACAAACACGCACAGAGGGAGGATGAGGTGAAGACATAGGGAGAAGACAGCCACATGACCGGAGGGAGGCAGCTCTAAGCCAAGGAACACTGACAAATTGCCAGCAAACGCCAGAAGCTGGGAGGTGGGGCGGGGGGGGGGGGGGGGGCTTCTCGCCTAGAGCCTTCAGAGGGAGCATGGCCCTGTGGACACCTTGATTTTGGACTTGGAGCCTCCAGACGTCCACCACAATAACTTTCTGTTGTAGCAAGCCACCCAGTGCCTGGGATTTTGTTATAACAGCCCTAGGAAACTGACAGAAGCTGCTTACACCTTGACTCCTGTAGATCAGATCCTGCCTTCACGGATATTACGAATGCAAAATTCAGGGTGGTCCCTCCAGCAGGACAGAGACAGGAGGAGAACAGAGAGAACTCCTTGACCACACACTGTTTCCCAGGCAAATGGTTTGACTTCCTGACCCCTCCGTTTCCTCATCTGTAAAATGGGGCGATCTGAATGGAACTGCAGGGGCTAAATGAGCGAGCATGCTGGGAAGCGGTGCTAACACTTAAACCACTCTGACGCACCATATCTTTCCACACAGCCACCTTGTGAGACGCCACCACAGGCCCCTGAGGACGCCATTACTATCGTCCCTGTTGAACAGAGTGGTGACTGAAGCCTGGCCAGGAAAGTGTCCCCCATGGGCAGAGGCCAGTCCGCCAGGCTCTCAGCCGCCACGTCGTGAGGTACAAACTATAGGGGGTGCAAGTGAGTTTTCCTCTACATTTACTTCCATTCCTTCCTTTGGGGCCCTGAACACATGGTCTTCCTCGGGTTACCCCCCACCCCAGTCTGCGTGCACTTCTTCACTGGCCAGTGACATGGACTTTGGGGTTTTCCCACGTACCCCTGGGAACAGGCAGCCTATTCCTGTTCATCCAGGGGACATGGCGCAGAGCGATGCTGGACGGGCTCTTGGCCCTGAGCCCCTGAGCCTGGCTCAGCAGAGGGAGGAAGAAGAGCCCTCCCCACACCTCTCACCTTCCACACCCTTCTACAAGAGCAGGTGGGATCTCTGTGGGATTCTTTCAGCAAAAAACACTCGTGGCCCTACTCGGCGCCTTGCACCAAGGTGCTCGGGGGCGCCGCTCAATTAAGACCCATTCTCAGAGGCCCTGGCTCGGTGCCTGCCAAGGAGCAATTCTGCGGGCCTCTATGAGAATCCTGTGTTAGCTCCATCAGCAGGAGGCTGGGAGCGCAGGCCCAGCAAATGGTCCCTGTCCTTAAGTGTCACTTCACTGAAAGCACCAGCCCCGGAGGGAAAACCCGCCGGCTGGAAACAGTCACAGGGCCACGGGCTGGTCTCTACCAGGTCTGGAGCTGGGAATGGAGGCCCACCTCTTGGTCCTGCCTCCAGTCCCTCCTCTGTTAGGAGAGGGTGAGGAATGGGAAGCTCTCAGGGCCCCCTCCCCTACTGGAGACCTCCTATAATGCTCCTCCAGTAATAGGAGCTCCATGCCTTCCCGCATCACCCCAAACCACCTGCACCTTCCTCCGTGCTCTGCCAGAGGCACGAATAGGCAATGAAGAAGCCATGTAAGGAGAGAGGCGAAATCAGGAGCAGGAAAAGAGAAATGCTTGCCTGGAGAGCTCTGGTGCCTAGGGAAAAGACCTGGCTGGTGCACAAAACCAAGTTGCACGTGTGTGTGTGTGTGTGTGCGTGTGTGTTTGGGGTGGAGACGCAGTGTCCGGAGGCAGCTGCTAGAGGCTCACCCCTGTCCACTGGAGGGCTAGGCACAGGAGGCCCCGGCTGACCGGTCCCTGTTATTTCCTTTCTGGTGCCAGCTGCGTCTGCAGGTGGGGAAGGCCCAGCTCACGCTTTACCCACGTGTGGCCACCAACAGCGCACGGGAGATGCCCACAGCGGATCCCTGACCCCACCCGGGCGGCAGCCCCTCTGGGTGGGGGCGGTGGGAGTGGGAGCTCCAGGCCGGTCCCCGCTCCTCCTGGCCCCGAAGTCCCTCCACGTGTGCAGACTGTTCCTCCCACACCCGGGTCCCCATACCTTGGAGGCTGTGAGATCGGAATGGGAGTAGACGGTTTTCCTGAGGTTGTTGAACAGCCCCGCCAGGGTGGCTCGGTGGCGGGCCTGGGACAGGCGTCGGCGGGCCACCCGCGACTCGAGCTCCTGCAGCTGTGCCAGGTGCCAGGGTGTCGCTCTGCCACCGGGGTTACTGCCTTCTCCGGAGGTCGCCATGCTAAGCTGCAATGTAATATTATGCCCTGTGGGGGCCCTAAAGAATGAAGGTACAGTATTAAAGAAAGAGGAAGGCAGATCGAAGGAGAAAGGAAGGGGGTACCACTCCCAAGTAACAGGTCCCAAACCAATGTATATAATCAATAACAGATACACAAAATAGATGACATCAAATCTCTTATTTAAACTGGACTCCTAAACCGCTCCTATTTGACTCAACAGTTGAAGGCGCTGGGGCTTTATTTCAGAAAGTTTCCAGAACACTGCGGGTACTCACCAGACACTTAATTGACTGGCTGTGGCCCAGGAGAGCAAGCCAGGCCCTGAGACCTCTTTCCTCACAGTCTGTGAAGAGCTGAGCATGTGGCCCACCCTTTGAGGGCTTTCCTACCATGAGGATGCACCCCTCTTTGATCTGGGTAGTGGTTACACAGGTATATATACAAAAGAAGATCCATCAAGGCATGTCCTTAGATTAATGAACCTTTTAATATATAATATATATATGTATATAATATCTCAAAAAGAAGAGATGTACTCTTCTACCTGTGAAAGCAAAAAGTCACATGATGACAGAGAAGTGGAAGCAGGCTTGCCTTGTCCTGCTTCTAGTGGGTTCTGAAGATGATCCTTATGTTGTCTCTTGTCACATCTGAGTTTACAAACCAGGAGCCCTTCCCTAGGAGAGGTGATTCTGGGACTGATACAGAACAGTTTTAACAGAAGACAGGGACCGAAGTCTCTTACCTGAGCCATGGACCCCGCCTTCGGGTGCTCACCCCACCACTCAGAGGACAGCCAGCTCTTTGAACAGAGAGGCTGCATCTTCATCGCCTCTGTACCCCCAGGATATGCTCAGTGCTGGGGTTTTGAGTGAATTAGAATGGGAGCCCTCCGCTGGGTCCACGCGGCCCTGAGCTCAGTCCGGCTGCACAGGGACAACGCATGACCTCAGCCAAGGGCCTGCCAATTTTGGTGTATGCCGGTCCCCTGGGGGCCCTGGGGAAAATACACATGCCCAGGCCCCACCTCGACAACACTGGATCTGAATCTCGTGCAGGGGGGCCAGGCATCTGAGGGGCAGCCTGCTCCCCAGGTGAAGCTGACATGTTCACGGCTGGAGCCCCCACGAGGGCACGCACAGCGACACCCCTCTTCCAGCACCCCATTGGCAGCTGGGAATGAATTCCCCTCCGCAGAGGGAGTATCGGGGAGGAGACTTGAGAAACCTTTCCTGCTAAGTTCTGGGGGGAGAATTCAGCCACAGAGATAGTGAAGCCAATCAGGGAGTGTGGGATTTTAAAACACCGTTTAGGGGGGGCGCCTGGGTGGCTCAGTCGGTTACGTGTCTGCCTTTGGCTCAGCTCATGATCCTGGGGTCCTGGGATCGAGCCCCGCATCGGGCTCTCTGCTCTGGGGGGGGCCTGCTTCTCCCTCTCCCTCTGCCTGCTGCTCCCCCTGCTTGTACTCTCTCTCTCTCTCTCTGTCAACTAAATAAATAAAATATTTAAAAAATAAACACCGTATAGGACAGAAAGCAAATCTCCTACCAACAATGTACTTTTCACCAGCGGGTGTATTTGCCCTCGCTTTGCTTCTCAGAACAATGGCGGGAAGACGGTAAGTGGGAGCCACTGTGGTGGCCCGCACTGACCCTGAAGCTCCTGGAACATTTATTACCAGGAACACCACCATCAGCGCGTGGAGGACAGCCACGGCCTGTGCACAGGCCCATCCAGCCTGAGGGCTGGGTTAAAAACGCTCTTACAGCGGACACTGACACATCTTTAATAGGAGGCAAAGTGAAACGAGGAAAGTTTTGAACTGCCTAGGGAAAAATGAGAACATTTTGAACCTAAGAACATAGGTTTTCTTTATTTGCTTAAATTAAGGAGAGGGCGCCTGGGTGGCTCAGTCGTTAAGCGTCTGCCTTCGGCTCAGGTCATGATCCCAGGGTCCTGGGATCGAGTCCCGCATCGGGCTCCCTGCTCCGCGGGAAGCCTGCTTCTCCCTCTCCCACTCCCCCTGCTTGTGTTCCTGCTGTCGCTATCTCTGTCTCTGTCAAATAGATAAATAAAATCTTTAAAAAAAAAAAAAAAATTAAGGAGAAATGAATGTGCCTGGATACCAGGGAATTTAGGTCAACAAACAGAGGTAAAAACACCAGGGTTTCCCCAAGATCTAGAATTCTCTAATAGTCTCAGAATACTGCTACCAAAGGCCCCTGGGCTTGTGGGGAATCTGGAGTTCTTGAGGTGCCAATGCTCATCACTTGGCTTTCCTCCCAGGCTCCTACCCAAACACGCCCCACCTGGATTCCTGAATGTGGTTTTAGTCACGGATAAGGACGCAGCCCCCTGCCTCTCCCACAGGGGACAGACCCCCCCGTTACTTCTGCCCCTGGGGACACCCTTCACTGCCTGTCACTGGGGGTGAGGACAGTCCCAGAGCATCCTCCCACCCGCGGAGCTGGGGCCTCTGCCTCACCCCACCTGCCGCAGGCTCCCCAGGGTCAGGGGTCTGAGATATTTTCCCTCTTGAAGCGGGGGGGGGGCACGCCGTGGGCATGATGGGAGATATTAAGCAGCTATTAAGCCTGATAAGACCTCGTGCAGTTGTAAATGTCCTACTCCTAAATGCTGCATCCTTCTGTCCACTAGGAATGCTCTGCTGTGATCTCCAGAAGGCATTCTTCTCAGGCTCTCTTTGTTGACTTGCGCTGTGGACCTGACAGGAACTGAGGCGAGTATTTTTCAGACCGAGCTTTTTGTGGCCATCCTATGGGTGGGTCTGTCCTGTCTGCACCTGTGATCTGTGTCAAGGGGTGGTTCGCCCAGGATGAGTACCACAGAAGTCACAGTCTCCGTGGGGAGGGGAGGCAGGACCCTCCTCCCGCCATTTTCCTCAGGTTGGCTCTTTTGCTAGGCGAGGGAGAGCTAACTGTAAAAATGAGATTGGGAAGGGATCTTTTATTTAAAACAGGACAAAACCAAAGCAAACCTTTTCTCCTAAACGGCCTGTGCAGGTGCCCAGCCTGTTAAGGAAACTGCCCCCAGTGCTGTAAGGAATTAGAGCCGTGTAGAGAGTACAGTCTGAGACTCCATCCCTGGGGCCTGGAAATCTGCATTTTAAGAGCAGACCCCCCCCCCCCATTTTCCCTTCTCTCACTACCAACAACAGAAACATTTGCTCTCCTGCCCACCACCCTCTATTCTGTGGCCCACTGCCTGCTCTCCCACCTGGGACACTGCCCCTCTCTCTGTCCCCCACCCCCAGTCTCCACCTATGGAGAGTCAACTTGTCCTTCAATTCCTATGGTAGGCCCCATTTCCTCTAAGAAGTCGCCCAGGCCTGGCATACCGGTTTCTAATTTAATCTTGTTTTGCCAACAAGTTAGTAAGATCCTTGGTCAGGATTCAGGTACCCAGCTGGGTACATCTAAAATGTCCCTCCCAGGGTGAGTCAGAACAGGGTAACTACAGGAAAGGATTAAGAAAAGACTCTGGGGGCAGGGAATAACAGCTCGTCTGCCCCAAACCCCAAAGACTTCTCTGGATCCTAAGCATTAGATCTCTTGAATTCAGTTCTTGGCTAGATTCACAGTGAGAGGCACACGTTTGAGAAGTTTAACCCTTTGAAGGGGACGCTGGCCAGTTGTTCCATAAGAGAGGTGGGGAGGGATTATCCGGGGCAAGCACCTGGATATCCTATTCTGACTCAGGAAACTTGCCATGTTCAGAGGCTGACTTTGAATGTCTGGGCAACTGAAATGTGTGAGGATCTAGGGATCTCAGTACAGAGCTAGTAGGTGGAGGGAAGCTAGTCCTAAGGACCCACTGTGGGTGGGATGATGCCTGATGGCGCACACGGACATGGTACCCAGCCAGTGGGATGAACTGGTGTAGGGAAAGGCAGGCTGGAGTAGGGATTGGCTCAAGACCTGGGTTGTAACTCCAGCTCTGCGTTAACCAGACATGTGACTTTGTATAAGCCAAGAAGCCTGAGGTCTTAATGTCTTTATCTGTAGAAAGGAGGGGGAAAAGCCTTTTACTAGATTATAGTTGAAACTCTTCTGCCTCTCTAAGGCCATTGTCATGATTCTACGACGATCTGGGGCAAAAGCACGCAGCACAGGCTGCTCATATCCTGGCAGAAGTGGAGCACGGAGTCCACAGCCGTGTGGGAAGCTGCATCTGAAGGAATTCTGGGCACGGCGGCCCCAGGGACAAATGATTACTGGGCACTTTTTCTGTGCAAACCCCATTCATTCTGCAGGAAACTGGGGTCAAAGACACTAGGCATTTCAAAAATGGCCATAGCTCTGATATATATTTCCTTTTAAAAGCTTTTTACTGTGTTCAAGCTTGTTCATCAGATCAGCGTGCTAAGCACACTCTTCAGTCTAACAAAATCAGAAGACACCTTCATCCATGCATTCTTCTAGAAAAGCACTGTGACGATTCATATTGTCATGCCTTTTTTTTTTTTATTTCTCATCTATAAAGCAAAGCATACTTTCATTACCAAATACTTACGTATTAAAACACCACTTAATACCCATTTGGAGCTGACGTTTTTAAAACTCCCTAGACGAAATTTTTATTTTTATTTTTTTTAAGATTTTATTTATTTGTCTGAGAGAGAGAGAGAGCACAAGCAGGAAGAGCGGCAGGCAGAGGGAGAAGCAGGCTCCCCACTGAGCAAGGAGCCAGATGCGGGATTCGATCCCAGGATCCCGGGATCATGACCCGAGCCGAAGGTAGACGCCTAACCGACTGGGCCACCCAAACGTCCCTAGACGAAATTTTTAAAAAAATACGACTTCACCCTCTCTGAGACTCAGGGCAATTGTCATCATTTTTAAGCACCACTCCACAAAACATTTGAGTGTGGTTCTCATCAGCCAACCCTAGGCAAGCGGACACAATACACTGGATAATGTTTTGCAACCCATAGGCAGCTTCCTTTGGTTCCCTACGCTTATCAGATCATGTCAAAGAAAAATCCGGAATCATCCTCAGAACGACCTGGTTTGTCACGGTGATACAGACAAACGCTCACTGCAAGCCTGGCCCCAGACCTAAATGTTCCCCTGCTTGGATTCACCGGCATGGATCCATCACAGGTACGCGAACAGCCACATGGCCAAGTGCGCCGAAGATGTGCAGGCGCGGGTCCGGCGGCGTTCAGTCCACACTCACGTGCCGAGGGAGCGAGGGAGGCGGGCACCCAGGCACACGACGTCCCCCCTCCCCGGACATGCGGGAGGCCACCCGAAGCCCTGACATTCATGACAGTTGTCCTGAGCCTCGAGCGCCAGCAGCCTGGGGACTATGGCTCCGCCCCGGCCGGGAGACCGACCCAGCGCCTGGGCCCTGGGCCGCGGACCAATCAGAGCGTGTCTCCGGCCCCCACAGCCAATGGGGATGCTCGGTGGCGCGCCAATGAGGGCGCCCGCAGTGCAAGAAACAAAGTAACAAGCTGGCCTCGGGAGACGCAAGAAGGAGAAGCTGACCTTCTCACCTTGCCAGGTGGCTCCTTTTTCCAAGTGGAAGCTGAGGGGGGACGGGGAGGAGGGGACTGCCTCTGCCACCCCAGGTGCCCCACGCGGCCTCTTTGTGCCCACAGAGGACTGAATGGATGTCCCCTAACTGGTTCCACTCAGCTGACATGGAGCCCAGTTTCCCCATCCCTCGCATGGGGCGATGACACCTACCTTCTAGAGTTGTCTTGAGGCTTACAGAAGACAGCTTAAATAAAGAGTCCAGAGAACCAGGGGCTCCCCATCTCAAGCGAAAAGATGCAGACACGTAGGTGGGAAGGAAACAGGCGCGTAAAGGGGAGGGGGACGGGGGAATGATGTTTTAAAGAAGGGAGGAAACAATTGGGGACGGCGCCTGAGAGGGGTTGCACAGAAGAGTCAGATTAAAATAGCAAAAAGTGAAAAAAGGACTCACTCTTTGGGACAAGAGGAAGCAGGTATTCTTCCAGTTTAGGGGGGAAAATTCCTTTTCCCCAAACAGAGATCTACTCTTGTCTTTTGGCCTCTTTTCGCTTGATCCCCTGCCCCGGTAAATATTTCCCGATGGCCGTGACCCACCGCCTCAGCCAGGTACCAGGCGCACTAGCCGGGCCAGGCGCCCCCTTGCTGCGCTCCGAGGGGTGAGCTACTTCACCGCGGGGGCAAGGGGTTACACAGAGGTTACGAGCCCAGCAGCAGCAGCATGGGCTTGGGGACACGCGGATTGGGATTCTGACCCAGGAGCGCCCTCGCAGTGACTGTGAGGACCGTAAGTGAGCCCTACCTAAAGCAGGCCAGTAGGGCACCTGCCATTCAGAGGACCCTCCTAAAACTCAACTGCGGTGAATGGCAGACTCCTCTTTAAAACGCTTTTAGTGGACCATTACATTATGTAGTTATGTCTAAAGAAACTGTCACATAGAAAGCACCTGGTAAGAACCAATTATCCTCCTTTTCAGCATAAATGTAAAATGTTCATCTCTATCCAAATTCCACTTGGGTTGAGGCCCTGTCCCTTCTGGCTCTGGGGCAGCCTTGGATGCGAGGTCTCTGAGGGCCCCTGAGGAGCTGCTTTTCCCCCTCTCCCCCACTCCCTGGTTTCTCTCCCCTGACCCTGCTCCTGGCCTCCCACCTCCAGCCTGCCCGCAGCACTGCTGGGGCCCCGGGGAGCAGAGGCTGTGTCCCGGAGAGCCTCACCTTGGCACCGAGAGGACACAGAGAGGGTCAGAAACCTACCTGCCCCAGCTTTTCGTAGAATCCCCCCCCACCTCACCCCTCAACCACCACCACACACACCTGCCTCCCCAGATGTGCCTCACTGGGGGACAGATCGGCACCCAGAAGAAACGCAGTCCGGGGACAGGCGGGTGTTATTACGAGAACTCCTTACCTGCAGCCGCCTGATTTCTTTCTTGAAAATGGAGATCTCTGTCTGTGTCAGCCAACCTTCCCCACAGCTGTGAGGAGGAAGGCTCTGCTCATGAACCCTGGTACCTCCTGGTGGCTCTGTTCGGCTTCCGATACAATCACAGTTCTCCCCAGCAACATCCACACACGCTCTCACCTTTTGACCCTGACCCCTCCCTCCCAGTAGCATAGATCCTGCCCTGAAATATCCCCCCTTCCACAGTAGCATAGATCCCACCCTGAAATGTCTCTCCACAGTGACATAGATCCTGCCCTGAAATAGCCCCTCTTATATAGTAGCATAGACCTCACCCTGAAATATCTCCCTCACACAGTAGCATAGATCCCACTCTGAAATATGCCCCATAGTAACACAGATCCTGCCCTTGAAACACCCACCTTACCCAGTAGCATAGATCCTGTCCTGAAACATCCCCTCACAGTAACACACATCCTGCCCTGAAATAGCCTCCCACAGTAACATAGATCCTGCCTTGAAGTACACCCCTCACACGGTAGCATAGATCCCATCCTGAAATAACCTCTTCCACAGTAGCATAGATCCTGCCTTGGAATATCCCCCCACCATAACATAGATCCTGCCCTGAGTGTGTGTGTGTGGGGGGGGCACTCCCTCCTCCTGGCTCCAGCGCAGCACCAGGTCCACCAGCAAGCCTCCAAGATCCCTGCATTAATGCCAACCTAGTGTGGCCACCCCTGTCCTGTGCCCCTGGGCCCTGACTTTCTGGTTGGAAGAACAGCCTTTTGTACTTGTTCCTCATTGTTGGTTTTGATCCACTTTATGTGATAAAGGGCAGGGGTCTTAGACTCTACCATTTTTTTTATTCTTCAAATGAAATGAGAGTGATGGATTGTGTCTTGAGTATCTAGATCCTAATCATTGTGGACAAGCCTGTGAGGAGTCTTACTTCCATTTCATAGAGGGGGGAGCCAGACTCAGAGAAGGGCAGTGATTTGCCGAAGGTCTACACATCTAAGGCTCTTTTGGGTTCTTTGCTCTGCATGCCTTTTGGGGTGACAATTAGTGAGATGAATATCAGCTACCTCAGACCAGAGAGAAATTTACATGATTTTATAAGTTTCAGAACAAAAGACCCGCAGCTTTGAACAGAGGTCTGTGGCGAGTGGCTCTTAGGGAGGGATGAGAATGGCAGAGGTCAGCAGAGGGGCATACTTTCTGACTCCAGGTAGGGGCTCTCCTTTCGGCTAAAAGAAGCCTGGGACACAATCCCAGATGGACTCTTGCCTACCATCATCTCCTTTGCAAATGGCCAGACTTCGGCTTCCAAGCGAGCCTTGAATACAGTAAGCTCATTCATGGGGACAGGATTGCTGGGCCACCGTGGCCCAGCACTTTCTGTGGTAGAAGGGCCAATATATGATTCCCAAGACATGTCCTAAGATGAGAATTCCCATCCTCCACTGACCTCCAGAGTAAAACTCCCAAAGGCTCAGAGCCTGTCGTCATGACACAACACCAACTTCCACGGAACGTCCTTCTGAGATTTCTGTTTGAAGGGTTTAATGTATATGAAAATGTTTTGAAATGTGGAGAGACCTATACAAATACTGCTAAAGAAAGTTGAGGCTTGAAACTATAAAACTCCTCAGAGAAGATTTAGGGGGAAACCTTCATAACATTGGTTTTAGCAATGATTTCATGGATATGAGACCAAAAGCACAGTCGAGGAAAGCAACAATAGGCAAGTGGGACTACGTCAAACCAGAAGGCTTCTGCACAATAAAAGCACCAATCAACAGCGTGAAAAGGCAACCTATAGAATAGGAGAAAGTATTTGCAAATCTTATATTTGATAAGGGGTTAATACGGGTTCATATCCAAAGTATATAAGGAACTCCCACTACCCAATAGTGAGAAAACAAATGACCTTTAAGTCAGTCAGAGAAAGACAAACACCGTATGATTTCACTCATATGTGGAATTTAAGAAACAAAACAGATGAACATAGGGGAAGGGAAGGAAAATAAAATAAAAACAGAGAGGGAGGCAAACCAGAAGAGACTCTTCACTACAGGGAACAAACTGAGGGAAAGGGTAACTGGGTGATGGCCGTTAAGGAGGGCACTTGATGGAATGAGCACTGGGTGTTATATGCAACTGATGAAGCACTAAATTCTACCCTGAAACTAATACTACACTATATGTTAACTGAATTGAATTCAAATTTTAAAAAGTGGGCAAAGGACTTTAAAGTAGACATTTCTCTATTCAAGACATACAAATAAGCAACAGGTACATAAAAAGGTGCTCAACATCACTAAATCCTCAGGGAAGGGGCGCCTGGGTGGCTCAGTCGGTTAAGCTTCTGCCTTCGGCTCAGGTCATGATCCCAGGGTCCTGGGATCGAGCCCCACGTCAGGCTCCCTGCTCGGTGGGGAGCCTGCTTCTTCCTCTCCCTCTCCCTGCTGTTCTGCCTACTTGTGCTCTCTCTCTCTGTCAAATAAATAAAATCTTTAAAAAAAAAAAAAAAGTTCTTTTAAAATAAATAAATAAATAAATAAATAAATAAATCCTCAGGGAAATGCAAATCAAAAGCACAAAGAGCTATCACTTCACATTGATTAGGATGGCCATTATATATATATATAAAAAAAAGTTTGGCAAGGATGTAGAGAATTTGGAACCCTGTGCACTCTTTGTGGAAATGTAAAATGGTACAACTACTGTGGAAAACAGTAGGGAGTTTCCTCAAAAAATCAAAAGTAGAACTAACTCCCCTATGATCCAGCAATCCCATTTTTATGTATTTATCCAAAAGAATTGAGAGCAGGATTTTAAAGTGATGTCTGCCTCCCGTGTTCATTTACCATTATTCACGATAGCCAAGAGGTCGAAACAAACTCAAAGTCTATCAACAGAAGACTGGATAAAGAAAATGTGGTCTTGGGGCACCTGGGTGGGTCAGTCAGTTAAGCCTCTGCTTTCAGTTCAGGTCAGGATCCCAGGGTCCTGGGATGGAGCCCCGCATCGGGCTCCCTGTTCAGCGGGAAGTTTGCTTCTTCCTCTCCATCTGCCTCTCCCCCAGCTCATGCTCTCTCTTGCTCTCTCTCTCAAATAAATAAAGTCTTAAAAAAAAAAAAAAGTGATACAGAGGGAAATAGGGAGTACAGGGGAGGGGGACCATTTTAAATAGGGTGGTCAGGGAAGATCTCTCAGAAAAGAGATTTGAGCCAAAACTTGAAAGAGGCCAAGGAACAGGCTGTGTGTTCATCAGCGGGGAGAGGGTTCTGGGCAGAGGGCATAGTACGTGCAAAAGTCCTGGGGCAGAAGTGTGCTGAGTGCAAAGCAAGGCGTCCCTGTGGCTGGCAACAGAGTAAGGGAATGAGTGCAAGGGAAAATAGTGAGACATGGGGTCAGAGGGGCAAAGGACAGGGGTGAAGGGTTTTCAGGCTGCACAGTATTCCATGTGCTGTGGAAACAGCAATGAAGGAAACAATGAAGGAAAGGTGAATTCCTATGGAAGTGAAGAAACCTTTTGCAATGTGTATTAGGGTTCTTCAGAGACCTAGTGTACATACGGACATTCATTTCTCCATATGTGTATATACTCATATGTCCCCGGGGGCGGCAGAGGGGGCTGTCCCAGTCAGCACAGTAGATAAAAGCAGGATTGCCGAGGGCAGGGAGTTGTTTTTTAGGAAGTGTGGAGATAGGGGTGGGATTCTGCTATGCAGTCTTCCCTTGTCTGTGAAGACAGTATTACTTATTAACCTGGGAGTCTTGGATTGTCCCAGCAGTGAAAGTAAATGATTTTATAGACTCATAAACCTATGGGTTCCTACAGCTGACAGCCTAATGCCATTATTGGTGGTTTACTGCCCTGTGTAAATGGGACTTTGCTGCCTTCTGGGGTGGAAGGCGGAGGTGTGGGAGGGGGGGCAGGTTCTCACTCTGATTTGAGCTACTCCTCAGCAGATATGATCACAGTGGTCTGAGAAAGGTGGTTCACCTTCAGTCTTTGTGGCTCATTATCACTAAAGAGACCAAGGTTCCCAGCAGGTCCCTTATACCAGCGGGAAGCCCATGGGCTAGAAAAGCTGGGAGGTCCTTCTGATCCAAGATCTTTATGTTGCAGATGAGGAAGGTGAGCCAGAGAAATGTCACAACTTGATAATCAGAGTTCAGGTGTGAGGTCCTATATTTGGTTCCAAAAACTGAATTGTATCAGCACAGAATTGGGAATCCCTAGTTGGGCAGCAGTTTATAGGTAAAAGTTTTGGTGGGACAGTTGATAAAAGCTTTGTATGTGTCGGCACTAAGATATGGTTATGAAAAATGAATGTGCTATGTTAAAAATAGTCATTATATTTATAAAATAAAATCAATATGTGTTTATGGTAAGGAATTTGAAGAATATTAAAAAGTATAAAGACAAAATCAGAAATCACCCATAAAATCCATACCTCCACCACCTAAAGCCACTAATGGTAGATATTTTGTGTGTACGTATATATCAAAGATATCCTATAAGGCAACCATATAATATTTACAGTTCTGTAGCACACTTCTCAAAATTAAACTTTTTATTTATTTTTTTTAGAGAGAGCGAAAGCAGGGGGCAGGGGGCAGAAGGAGAGAGAGAATCCCAAACGGACTCCGCTCTGAGCACAGAGCCCGACGCGGGGCTCCATCTCACCACACAGAGATCATGACCTAAGCCGAAATCAAGAGTCAGACGCTTACACGACAGAGCCACCCAGGTGCCCCAAAATTAAACTTTTTATTTTGAAGTAATTGTAGATGCACATGCAGTTATAAGAAATAATATAGAGAGATCCATGTATCAAGTTTCCCCCAATGGTAGCATTTTGCAAAACCATAGTACAGCATCACAACCAGGATATTGGAATTTATAACCTACCGATATTATTTAGATATCCCTATCTTACTTGTACACATTTGTGTGTGTGTGTGTTCTCTACAATTTTATCACACATGTAGGTTCACACACCCACAAGCACAGTGAAAATGCAGAACAGTTCCATCCCCACAAGGAGCCCTTGTTTGACCCTTTTATAATCACACCCCCTACCTCACATATGTGCCAACTCATCCCTGACCCCTGGCAGCCACTAATCTCGTCTCTAAATTCTAAATGTTGTCTTTTCCCAAGTGTTATACAAATGGAATCCTACCCCTGGAGATTAGCTTTTTTCTCCAGCACAATCTCCTTGAGATCCATCCAGGTTGTCCGTGTCTTACTGATTCATTTCTCTTTAGTATATGTGCTGCCAAAGCAAGCTCCCAATTCATTTCTCTTTATTGCTGAATAGGATTCCATGGTATGAATGGACCACAGTTTGTTTAATCAGAGGAGGTGAGGTAGGACGGCTCTGCTCTGGGTCCCAGGGTTTGCCTGTTGGCCCTGTTTATTTTAGCTTCTATCAAAAAGAGTTGAAGGACATTTGAATGGTTTCCAGTTTTTGACTATCATGAATAAAGCTGCTCTGCAATTTCATGTACAAGTTTTCGTGCGAAGGTAAGTTTTCATTTCTCTGGGGTAAATGCTCATGAGTACACTTACTGAGTCCTATAGTAATTGCATGTTTAATTTATGAGAAACTGCCGGCGTTTTTTCTGCAGTGTAAATCATACATTTTTAATACGTAGCGTGACTATTTCTCTAAGTAATTAGTCTTTGAAGAAACATGACTTTTAACAATGTTACAATATTGCATGGGATAGATGTAGCATAACTTATTTAAGCTTTCCCCAAATGTGGAACATGTTGATGGTTTCACATTTCTTTTTCCCTTTGGAAATCATGAATAAACTCCTGCACGTGGAGCTGGTGTGGAAAACAGGCCAGCTGGAGCTGGTTCTCGCGGTGGCCGGGGGTGAGCAGGCTCTGAAGGATGGATTCGTGGTAACTTGGTTGTATAGGGACCCCGAGGGAGACATCGCGGTGTCACGTGTTTCATTGTTTAATGAGAAGTACAACGGTCGTGCGGACAGGGAGGGCTCATGGGAGCGCTGACATAAAAGACATCCCAGTCCACCTCCGTTGGAAGGCTATCGGAATCAGAAATTCCCTTTTAGTTTGCCAGGAGAAAGACAGCACAATGCCACAAATCTTCATATAGTCAAGTGCCAGGAGCATCACATGGTCCCTTGTGAACTTAGAACCAGGGAAAGGGGTGTGGGGTGCCTTAATGGCCCAGTTGGGGGTGGTCTACAGCCTCCTTGTCTTGAGAAGGACAGAGGACAGACCACAGGACATCATCCGCTGGCCGAGTTGGGCATGAGGGCTTCGATGGGTTCTGCCCACGGTCCCTCTCTGGATTTCTGTGTTTAAAACCTCTTCTGACTGACGGCATATTTATTTTGTGAGTTGAGGTCCTTCAGTCAAGTCCTGTGAGCCTAGTAGCTTTTCTCTCTTTCCATGGACTTTGCATCTTTGGCGTCTGATCATTTGAGTGGGTTTTGCTGTTTGACACTCAGTGGGAAATGCAATTTCCTCATTCAGTTGTTGGGGGATAATGTCACTATAGCCTCCAAGTACTTACACCTTCCACCACTGTAAATAACGTTCGTTGTTACAAATAACTCATTCTCTTACAAACAACCCTCCTGGACACGAATCTTGTCATTTTTTATTATTTCTTTAAGGGGAATTTTAGAAGTAGAATCACTGGGTTCAAGAGTAAGAACATTCTGGGGGGCTTGGTCATTTATAAATTAATTCCTGGAAAAGTAGCTCATGAGAATACCTCTTTCATTTTATTTTTATCAATGCTGGACAATATATTTTTTAAAAATGGAATTTTGATAGGTGGAGAGGGCATTTATTTTAATATGTATGTTATTAATTTTCAGTGAGTTAAACACTAACGTGCAAACAGGCTGCATTCTAAGGCAAGGTTGAGGGGCATCAGTAAGGAACCTGTGAATTGCTACATGGGTCACTTTTCAGAAGCCCTCATAGTTTTTATGGCACTGACCACAGGTAGAAAAGATTCCTTTGCCCTTGACCTTGGCAATGGATGCTCCGCATTGCACATATAACTTGAAGTTCCAGGCGGTACAGTCACATGGACTTTATTTCCTCATTAATTCAACAAACAGTTATTGAGCACCTACTTTCAAAGGACCATGCTCATCACTGGAGACACTAGGCTCAGCAAGACACACTCTCTGTTCTCAGGAGTTTACAACCAAGGAGAGAAGACAGACAGATGGTTACAAAGCAATGCAATAAGCACATATAGGGTGCTACGCCATGGGAACAGAGAGAACACCCAGTGCTACCGGATGGGTAAGGGCCAAGGATAAGTAGGCCTAGTCTAAAAGGATAATAGGAGTTCAAGTGAACAACCATGAGCAGAGTCAGGCAAAGTGTTGGGTGAAAAGGAATCTCAGAAATTGTGGGGTACACAAAGGGCATCCCAGAGCATCAGGATTAGAAGGGCAGAAGGCAACATCCTAGGGTACCCCCAGAACTTGGGATAGCTCCAGGTGCTCTTGCATCTCTGACCTGCTATCTTTGACTACCCAGGGTTGAATGGATTAAATGGATTGATCCGTGCCCCAGGAAGAATGCTCCAGCTATCAAAGAGAGCCTGTGTGGTTAGTCTGAGTTCTAAAACTCTTCAGGAGGAGGGATAAGGGATAATTCATCATCATTCACCCAAGCGACCTGTCTCACAAGTTGACTGATTCAACAATGCTGCTGTGAAGCTCTTGGCAGAGTGCTGGCAGACTTAGAATCAGAAACATAAATTTGAGACATTGAATAAATTCTTTAGTCTTCCTGAACTTCAGTTTTCTATTTCTAAAATAAGGAAAAGAAATCTTTTTTAAAAAAAATATTTATTTATTTATTTTGAGAGAGCCAGAGAGAGCATGAGCGCGTGCACAAGCGAGATGGGGGTGAGGCAGAGAGAGAGGGTGAGAGAGAATCCTCAGGTAGACTCCCCGAGGAGCATAATAGCTGAAGCCTCCAGGGGGGGAGGCGGGATAGCCATGCTCCGGGATCTCGCATTATTTCCTGTTTCTGGGTCTCTGTTTGTTTTAGCTGCCACCAAAGCCAGTGTGTCAGGAAGTCCCACAGTCTCCTCTTCCTGAGTTCTCTCTGCCCACGAATGGCACTATCATCCACCCAGATTCCCAAGCCAGAACCTGCCAGTCACCGATGACCCCCGCTCCTTACTCACCTTCGCCAGTCACCAAACCCAGCTGATTGCACTTCTCGGGAATTCTCAACTCCTCCCCCAGCTCTTGATCCCCACTGCTACTGGTCTAGTCTCATCCCTTACCAGGAATGCCATGGTCTCCTGTCTGGCCTCCATCCTCCTTCAAGCCCTGTCCCCATCCCATCCAGTCTCCATTCTGCAGCCAGAGTGTGTGTGCTTCAGTTGTCTGGCTTCTCCAACCCCCCAGGAGCTAGTTATGAGGGCAGAGACCCTGATCTTGCTTATTATCGTGTCCCTGACACCTAGCACACTGCCTGGCATCAAGTAGGTGCTCATTAAATGTTTACTGCCCCCCCCCACCGCCATGTTTGTTGTTCTCCCTTCTCTCCCAACTCAAAGGCAAAGAGAGATGATTGGATTGGAAGAAAAGATAATTTGTGGTTCACCGTGTGGGTGCCCGCATAATTTTCTTTGTATAATGGGACTGCTGCAGGCCCCTGACAGCACCCTCTCAAAGGAACCCCAGGCTACTTTCATAGCAGCCATAAGCAGTAAAAGAGTAATCAGATCAACTAACTGGAGCTAATGAATGAGCTGGAGAATCTAGTGCCTTCTCCAGTTACATAAAGACAACTCAGCTGAATGTCTCCAAAAATCTTTAAAGAGTGAGCAAAATGGTATGGAGAGAAGATGGGAAGAAGGAATGCTCTGGACAGGGAACTGGTTGGTCAGAAGCCCACGGAGCCTATACATGGGAGTGATCCAAGAGTTTATATTCCCTCTAGCAGGGCGATCCTGCTTGAAGGTGCCTGGGCCCTCACTGAAATTGCCCTCATTCATACACTCAACAAATACTTATTGTGCATCTCCTATAAGGCAGACACTGTTCTAGGTTCTGAGGATATAGCAGCAAACAATCCAGACAAAAATCTCTGCTTTCATGCAGCTTATATTTTAGTGTAGAGGGGAGACAGAGAATAAAGAAAATATCTAGTTTGTCAGACTGTGAGAAGTGCTGTGGAGAAAGATACAGCAGGGCAAGGGGGATAAGAATTCTGGAGATGAGAGTACTGCTCTTTTGTACACGATGGCCGGAGAGAGCCTTTCGGAGGCGACATTAGCACAAATGCGTGGAGCCTCCTTCATGTGTTGCTCCGGTGGTTGAGCGCTGCAGGTACCTTAGAAGAATCTAATTAGCAACATTCCTGTTGGCAAAGGTCTTAGCGGTTGCTCCTTTTTGGGATTTTCCAAGCTCTGTTTTGATGATCTGAGATACCAGTCAAAGTAGGATTTTGGTCTGGTCCTCCCAGCAGTCACAGAGGCGACTTTCCTTCCGTGCCCTGTGGGTCAAGGCTGGTTGCCTAGGGGATGCTGACACCTGTGAAGACAGCTAAAGCAGGCAGAGGGTGAAACTTGTCTTACTGTGGCTTGCTCCCTGGTATCTTTTCGGGGCTCTCTGGTGCACATCAGAGCCCCTTTGGAGTTAAATTTCCATATACTTGGGTGGGAGGGTCTGGACAAAGTGGCAGTAATGATTCTGAGTTGTACTTTGATAAACACAGAAAGCCATGCCACTAGAAAGAAGAAGGGAATGAATACTGCATTTTAATGATGGACTATTCATTATGCTAAATTTTTTACATACATTATCTTACTAAATTTTCATTACTCTGCAAGGTAGGTATCATTGTCACTATTTTACAGAGGAGAAATGGAAGGCTCAAAGATACTGGCTATTTCCCTGCTTAAAAAATATTTATAAATATATAAAACTAGTTTATAACTATTTCAAACAAAAGTAAAAAACAGGAAGTGAAAGTACCTCATAGTCTCACCTCTTAAAACAAGCGGTGAGAGTATAATCTTCCTTAAGTTTTAAAATGTACACACAAACATATACACGTATACTTTTTTTAAAAAAAAACAAGAAACTTGGACCGTAGTGTACAGACTGTTCTGAAATTTGCTTTTTTCTTTTATCTTGGTTATCTTGCAACGTAGTTGATTAGGCTTACTAATGAAAGCAAGGCTTTTCTCTAGAACTCTCTAATTGACACACCTAGTTGCGTGACTGCACTTAAGTCACTTTACCTCCGGACTGCAGGTTCCCTTATTTGTAAAACGAGGACACGGCACAGAGGAATCCGCTATGGAATGCCAATGAGCAGAGCACCTCACCCCCTGCCCGCCTCGTGACTATCTGGGATGTTCTCCAAGGTCCAACCCTACTTGACTTGGACGGCAGCCGCCACTTTCAATAACTCAGATCACAAAGCCGGCGTCAGGGACGCCTTGAAACCCACGCGAGCAACGGGTGGTCCCGTCGCTCTTCCCGGAGACTGATGCTGACGGAAGCGGCTGGGCGGGGCTGGGGGCGGGGCCGAGGCGGGGCCACAGGCGCGCGGCGCGCGATGCGTGCGGGCTGGTAGGCGGGCCGCGGCGTGACGTGATTGGCGCCGGCTCCCGGCCCCGCCCTGCGCGGCCCAGGCCCAGCCCCTCCGTCCCTCGCGTGCCGCCACCGCTCACGGCGCTGGCGCAGCGATGGCGGAGGCCGTGGAGCGTACTGACGAGCTGGTCCGGGAGTACCTGCTCTTCCGCGGCTTTACTCACACGCTGCGGCAGCTGGACGCCGAGATCAAGGCGGACAAGGAGAAAGGGTTCCGGGTGAGGGGCCGGCGGGCGCGGTGCGGGCAGAGGCGGCCCCGAGGGAGACCGGAGCGGGCTCCCCCCCATGCCCTCCGGAGCGGGAGCGGCGCTGTCACCGCGCCGGGGGGGGACCGTTGACATCAGCGCGTCTGGCCCTCGCTTGACACATGAGGAACTGAGGTCCTAAGGAGGGGACGTGACTTGCCTGAAGTTTCCCAGCGAGTCAGGAGCATCGCTGAGGCTGGAGCCCAGGTGCCCTGACTCCTGGTGCAGGTGTCTGTCCTCCACTCCAGCCTCCAAGCAGATGCTGGTCATCTGGCCAGGTTGGAGATAAGGGTTTTAGGAGCTAAGGTTGGGTAGATAGTTAAGTTTGGGCAACAGAAATATTCAAAAGTTAGCACTGAGAGCAAAGGGATCTGCAGCCCAAAATGTTAGCTGGGTTCAGGTATCTTCTGGTGTTTGTTTAAAATGGCATTGTGGGTGACTTACTGGCAATTTTGTCTCCGCAGTTGAGGAAGACCTTGTACATTTGAAAACATTATATTTCCCCTGCTCAGACATGATTTTCTGTTGAGAAGTTCTTGGAATGTATATGTGTGTGATTTGTGTGTTTGCTGAGTCTAATTGGTGTTGACAGGTGAACTGAGAGGCAGTGAGCTAGCAGCAAGAGCCCTGGGGAGGTTAGGAGACCTGGGTTCTTGTCTTGCCAAAGTTAGCAGTATCAGTGGCAAAAGCAAATGATTCCAGCTGTCCAAGCCGCAGTGTCCTGCTCTGTAAGATGGGGGTGTTGGATTGGCATCTAAAACCTTTTCCAGACTGTGTCCTCCGGTGTGATTTCTCACACAGAGGTGACTTCTTTGGCTGACAGTCTGAGCAACTGCCAGGGCTTTGGTGGAGCTTCCCTGACTTGAAGGAGTCAGTCCGTGCATCTCTCCGTGAGTCTAGGACTCCTGGAATGGTGGAGCTGGGAGGAGGGTGATGGAGGTTGTCTCTCTGTTTTTGTTTTCTGAAATCTTAGGCATCGGAGACCAAAGAGTCGAAGTAACATTGTCAAGTTGCTTGAGTAAGCCAGACACTGATCCAAGACCTAGACTCAGGTCTCCTGCTCTGTGCTTTTACGCTTGAAATTTCCATGCTTGCTAGGGGGTCAAACCACATATCTAACATCAGAAAATAACTCAAAAGCTATTACATTACTATGTTTTGAACGTTTTATAGATTGTTAATTTAAAAAAAAAAAACACCTCTAACATTCAGAAGCCACAGCAGGAGGAAAAAGCTGTATTAGCTCTGTAAAGTGATGGGAAAATTCCCTCTTGTCCTTCACCACCTTCTCCATCCCGTCTTTCTCCACCAGGTGGACAAGATTGTGGACCAGCTGCAGCAGTTAATGCAGGTGTATGACTTGGCTGCCCTTCGGGATTATTGGAGTTATCTGGAACGGCGGCTCTTCAGCCGCTTGGAGGATATATATAGACCCACCATCAACAAGCTGAAAACCAGCCTGTTCCGATTTTATCTCGTCTACACCATCCAGGTGCTTGTTCCTTCAGGGATTCCTTGGAGAGAGTTCTTTGACCCTGAAATAGATTTTCTTTTAATTTCTAGGGAGGACTCTCTGTGTTCCTCTGGGAAAGGGTGGAACAGTCACAGTGCAAATTATTTTTGACTGTTTTCCTACCTTTTTTTCCCCTTCTCATCTGTAGATCAGCTGACTTGTCTTCCTCATTCCTGTTTCCTCTCTTGTTTTAAGCACATAAGCCTGGGTGGTGTTTCAAAGGATATAAGTAGCTGGGTGAAAGTTTGAGTAATAAAGATTATAGCTCACCTGGGGGAATAAGTCACTTAGATTATTTGAAAATCAACTAGGAATTAATTTTTAGGATGGCATTTATCTTCGGGGCTTCAGTTTAAACCAGCTTCTTGGAAATTGCAAGGAACTTGAGAAAAGTGACGTCCTTTATGGCATTTGTATATTATATTTGGCTACTTACCTGGCAGGCTGATATCCAGAGGCGCTCTTTTGTGCACTAATGACAAATCTTAATTCTGGACTTCTGTCTCTTACTCCTTCTTGCTATGTCCTCTTTGTCTTGGCAGACAAACAGAAATGACAAAGCTCAAGAGTTCTTTGCAAAGCAGGCCACAGAGCTCCAGAACCAGGCTGAGTGGAAGGATTGGTTTGTCCTGCCCTTCCTGCCATCCCCAGACACCAACCCCACCTTTGCTACCTACTTCTCTCGACAGTGGGCCGATACCTTCATTGTGTCCCTGCACAACTTCCTGAGCGTCCTGTTTCAGTGCATGCATATCCTCTCAACCACCTGGGGCTGTGGGCTTGGTCTGGGGCTTCCAGACAACGTGATCAGTGGCCGCTGCTCTTGATGCAATTGTTTCTTCTACAAAATGCCCAAGCATCGTTGTCATGTGTTACATGAGGGGGCTGGACAGATTGTGGTTATTTTTGTCAGCAGGCCAGGTAATCATAAATCTCCATTGTGCCGCTGCTGAAGTAACAGCTGACATGCATGAGCGGGGACAGTCATAGCAGTGGGGTACAATGCCTGGCTCTGCCAGGAGCCCTCACGTACGGCTGAGCAGGTGCAGGGGTTGGTAGGCAGCTGCTGCTCAGTGCCACTGACCAGCCTTGAGAATACCCTGTCTGGGCAAGCCCTGTGCCCTTGAGGGTATTACTTGCCTTTGTTGAGATCAGGTAGCAGGTCAGAATACTTCTTGGGCTAGAACCTCCTTCCTGTGTTCGCGTTTGGGTCACTCCCTGACAGTGACCTCAGTGTTCCTCAACTTGCTAGAAAACAGAGCATCTTTCAGAAAAAGTGTATGGATATTTAAGAGAGGGAGAATGTAAATAATTTGTAGTCCACCATGTTTACCATTTTGTCTTAGAAAGCCTGCATTCTTGAGGCCCAGGACATCCCCTAATGCTCATGCTCTTTAGGCTGGAATCCTAGAGGAGGAGAAGGGAATCTGGTTTGAAGGGAGCTGCCTGGTGAGTCACTGATAAATGGGGTGTTGTAGAGGCCTGCCCACAGGTGGCCATTTTGGCCTCTGGGAGGGACAGCTGGTGGAGGTAGGAAGGGTGCCCCTTTTGTGCTGTGGGTCTGAGTGTGAATTCCACCCTTGCCAGGTATAGAATCCCCTGCTGCTTTTTATCCTGAGGGCTTTCAGGCTAAACTAGCAGGGGGCTCAGCCCATTGGTTATGACATGACCATATGGGCCCTCTAGGGAAATTGGAAATGTCACTGAAGGTCTTTTCAGTGCAAGACAGTGCCCTGCAAACTAGGTCACACACATTTGAGCCACGGTTCACTTCCCCAGGACTGAGGCCCTTTGTACTCCTCTTGACTGAAGCTGTTTAAGGTGGTGGGAAAGGCTGACACCCTGACCTAGAACGTGGATATTCATAGCATGGCATGGGACTGTCCAGTGTGCAGAAAGCTCTCTCCTCAGTCTACACCTTTGCTAGGAAGAGGTTCGCTCTGGGGAGGGGCAAGCCAAGTGGCCGAGCCTTCTGCCCAGATGGTAGACCAGGTGGCCCCTGGGATTGCTTCTCAGTGGCTGCACTGACCTTGCTCTGGCTTGCACTGGCTGCAAAGCCCAGTGAATGTGAGCTCCTTACTGCTGGTGTTTGGGAGAAAACGCTCAGGTTTAGATTCACGTCCTCTCTGTGGGCTGACCAGCCAGATTGGCGCGAGTGTCTGTGAGTCTCTGGAGGAAGGCCAGACCCAGCTCAGGGGAGAGACACCATACAGCTGTGGAGAGGCTGCAGGACCAAGTCTGTCCTCTGCTCCCTGTGACTCGTGTTTAATGGTTTTGCTGCTGTGTCAAGAGTTTGGGAAGGGCTTTTATTAAGCATTTCGCAGGCAGGCTTTTTCTTTAACTTTGTGCACCAGTTCCCGTGATCCTGAACTTTGATGCGGAATGCCAGAGGACAAACCAGGTTCAAGAAGAAAATGAAGTTCTTCGCCAGAAGGTTTGTTCTGAACACGCTTGCTTCTTGGGAAGAACTTCTGCTTTTCGTGTGTGAAATTAGGTAGTGGTGGTGGAGGGCTGATTAAAAATAGGAAAGCACTGATCTCAGATGCAAGTGAGTCACCAGAGAGTCAGTATGGAGCTTTGGGGGCTGTAATAGTCTCTGGAAACCAGAGGTCAGGTTCATATTTTAAGTCCCATGTGTAGCAAGAACAACAGCAATGGTAATGAACTTTGAGAGGAGAAAGACTATGTGCTTTCCTATGTCTCTTTCGTACCCGCAGTCCTATATATCCACATCTGGGTTGTAAACAACCCACATATAATTTCATTGTTCTGCTCAGCTCTGTGAGCCTCTACTTGGGTAAAACGATGGAGCCAGGGGACCCACATTTGCCTTTACATTTTATCTGAGGAGCGCTTCTCTGTTTTTGAAATTAAGGCAACTGGAGGTCATATTTCCAGAAAAAGGAAGATTATAAGCTGTTTGCATTTTGGGTGCATGTATATATATGTATATATATAATTCAGGAGGAAATGTATATGTAATGAATTCAAGGAGAAGCAAGTCAGATGATGGAAAAGTGGGATCTGTGTGTCTGACGGCTGTTGGCTCCTCACCTCAGTGCAGTGAAGGGACAGCTAGCACTGGCCCGTTCTCCCGCTCGGCGGTGAGCAGAGGGTGAGGCCGGCACCCCGAGGCCCATGCCCAGGGGCCTCTGGAGCCGGCGAGGTTGGGTGTTGGACGTGATGTGCCCCCTGCTCCTTAGCGGAGGGAAGATGAGGTGAGAGCACCATCTAACTCGCTCTACCGCCCCGTAGCTTTTCGCCTTGCAAGCTGAAATCCACCGCCTGAAGAAAGAAGAGCTGCAGCCTGAGGAGGGGGAGGCCTTGGTCCAGCACAGATTGCCTCCTTATGTCTCCAACATGGACCGCCTGGGGGACTCGGAACTGTGAGTGTGTGCCTGCCTGGGGGCAGGGGGGGTCCCTCCTCTCCTCTGTCCCCTGTCACCTCACCCTGACCCCCCTGTTTCTGGTGACACAGAATTGCCAGAGTGCCTCCTTGGCTCTCGCTGTTCCCGCCTGAGCTTTCTGAGTAAAATCCCCTGGCTTTTAAGGCCTTCTAGCCTCTGAACCTGCCCCGAGGGAGGGGGCCCGCACATCCAGATGCACATCTGGATAAATAAACACAGACGCTGTTGTAAAGCCTCTGGAAGTGTGTGTGTGTGTGTGTGTGTGTGTGTGTGTGTGGGAAGGAGTGCCTCGAAGATGAAAAGATTGGCACCCAACAGGTTGGATGCAGTCTGTGGTGGAAGCTTGCTCCCATCCAAGGGTTTGAAGAGGTAGGCAGAGGGGAAGAGAGGCAACCTTAAAATACAGCCAGTTAAAGTAGAGGCCCCAGGGCGCCTGGGTGGCTCAGTTGGTTAAGCGACTGCCTTCGGCTCAGGTCATGATCCTGGAGTCCCTGGATCGAGTCCCGCATCGGGCTCCCTGCTCGGCGGGGAGTCTGCTTCTCCCTCTGACCCTCCCCCCTCTCATGTGCTTTCTCTCTCATTCTCTCTCTCTCAAATAAAGAAATAAAAAAAAAAAAATCTTTAAAAAAATAAAAAAATAAAGTAGAGGCCCCAGCTGATGAGAATAATGTAGCAGTTGAAGAAACTGAGGCACAGAGTGGTCACACAGCTGGTGAGTCAGGATGCAAAGCCAGGCAGGCAGATTCCAAACCTACATGTGGCCGAGTGCTGTACCGGGTGAAACTGCTCTAGTATCTCAGCTAGCCCGGTCGGGTGGAAATCAAGGGCAAGCCAGAAACATCCCTTAAAAATTTGTACTTCAACCAAGTAAAAACAAACAGGTGCAGTTAATTTTATGACGTATTTTATTTAGCCCAATATGTCCACAACATCATTTCAGCGTGGGATGAATAGAAACAAAGGATTCGGGAGATATTTTGCACCATTTTCATGCTGAGGCTTGAATTCCAGTGTGTGTTCTGCTCTCCAGCACATCGCACTTGGGACTGACCGCATTTCAGGGGCTCAGCGGCCCGTGTAGCGGGGGGCTAGTGGGCAGCGCAGCTCCGAGCCCTGCCTCCGCCCTCAGAGTGCCGCGGGCGTCCCCGTTGTGCCAGAGAGGTTGCCGGCTCCCTTGGGTACAGGAAACCGTCCCAAGGATAATGCCGCCTGAACGCCGGGCCACGAACCTGGTGCCATCCGGTGCCATCTGTGCTTTGGCTTCCCTCGGGTCCCCCTCCAGCCCTGTGACCTTGTGTGTCTGCTTGTCCAGAGCCATGGTGTGCAGCCAGAGGAACACTTCCCTGTCCCAGTCGCCTCGAGTGGGTTTCCTGTCCTCACTGCTGCCTCAGAGTAAGAAGAGCCCCTCAAGGTTGTCGCCTGCCCAGGGTCCCTCTCAGGCTCAGAGCTCGGCCAAGAAGGAGCCGTTCGGTGGCCAGGTGAGCGCAGGGCCTGCCTTTCTAACTCCTGCCAAGAGGCCCCTGACAGCTGACTGCACTTTCGGACCTTGTTTGTTCTCTCCTTAGGACTGATTTCTCTGGTATGCTGGTGAGGTCCTGACTTCACATCTCGCTCCCTTTCTTCCTTCCTCTCACACTTACGTGTCGGCGCTGCATAGAGAAGAGTAGAGTGGGGGCACTGAGGCAGTGAGGAGGAAGTCCACCTCGCACAGCCTCCGCCCGCCCCCCTTCCCCTCTCCCGTCTGGGGAGGGGCACAGTGAGGGGGGGCGGGGGGGGCGGGTGCTGTGAGCCAGGTCTCAGACCCTCGTGTGCCCTGGAGGGACCTCTCCCCCAGCCCCCTGCCCTCTACACCGCCCGCACTCCCGTGCAGAGCATGAAAGCCTGTGACAGCCAGGGGAGCGGCTGCCTGGCAGTGAGAAGGGCGCTTTGAATCTCTTCCCTTTTCCTCATAAGTTGCTCTGAACTCATGAGAGCTTGTGACTGGGATGTGGTGGCTTGAGGGTGAATTCAAGCAATTCTGGAATTTTGAATTTTTGGTGATCTAAAGCAGTGTATAGAGAAGGAGTAAATTAGAGTTACTTCTGAATTAGTGCATTGCTTTTACAAGTTGGGGTTTACTGATTCCGCAAAGGCCTTTGGCTATTTTTCGCTTTTATAGAAGCTCGCAAGAGAATTTCTCTTTTACGCCAGTTCATGTCCAAAACAGCCGTGGGTCCCACTGAGGAGTTTTCCTGGCCGAGATGGTCAGAATTCATTGCTTTCAGCAGTGCCTTCCGGAGTGAAAGTTTAACAGACCCACCGTTACGCTTCATTGCTTGGACAGGGATCCTTTCTCCTTTAATGTATTTTTATTTGTTACAGATAAAGTCAGTCGTCATAATCGCTGGCTTCCTCTCCTACCACCCTTGGCTTGAGAACGGTTGCAAGTGACGCAGCAGTTCGGGGCTGCCCCCTGCAGCCGGGAAGCGGGGGATCTGCCCCAGGGCTGGCGGGGCTGTTCTGCTGTGGAAGGGCAGCCGCCGAGCAGGACACTGGAGAGGAAAGAGGGCAGGCTTTGGAGTCAGGCGATGTGCTTTCGGCCCCGGCTCCTTGTTGAGCGTCCTCGCTCAGATGGCTTAAAGTCACCCCGATTTGCTTGGGATGCGACGAATACATGTCCTGCCTGGGGGGAGAATTCATTGCACTGGGCACCCCCAGGACATTGTAGCAGTGCTGGTCGTATTAGTGAAGGCCCTGGCCTACCCGGGTCCCCGACTCAGCTCTGAGACCCGAGGCGCCAGCCATGCAAAATGACTCCCACCTGGCTTTCAGGAGGCCTGTGGCCGGCACAGAGCCATCCTGGTGATACCCACGGCTGTTTTTCGGAATTCCAGTTCTGTGGAATGTGGCTGAGTAAGTTTTACCATTTGCTCTGCCAATCTCTGTCACAGTTCAATATTTTCTAAGTGTAATAGATGATGGATGGGGCGCTAGGTCTCTTGAAAAATGCATGAAATTGTGAAATTCAGTTTCATTGACTTAAGATGAAAGAAAATACGAGGATGGATTCTTTGGGGTTAAGCCTGCGGCTTTGTTCTTCATGTGTTCAGGAACTAAGTGTCACATCGTGAGATGGGAATGGGATTGGAAATTGTGTGTGCAGTTCATGTTCAAGGGATGAGGGTGAGAATGCAGTTCTCAGCAAGCAGTCCTTGCCTCTAAAATATATTCCAACAGAAGTTGGGTCACTGTGTGCATGGTATGTTAACAGAGTGAAGGTAGCTCTCTTTCCATTCCATGAATGGGGGCGATAGAGGTCTACCATCTGAAAAATCCAGTGGTGGGTCACTTGTGGTTTTATTAATTTGTTAATTAGACTCTGCATTGATGTTTCAATTCTGAAAATAACTAGTGTATTTGAGGTTCAAGAAAATCAGAAGTCTAGAGTTGGAGGAAGCTTAAAGATCATTTGGCACCCCTTCCTGTTTTGTAGAGGAGCACATCCTGATTGATTGCCTCCTGTGATGTGGAGCTCACTACTTGTTGATGTGGGGTTGTTTGCCTGTTAGCTGTTTGTAGAAACCTCTATAATTTTTATTTGCTGATCTTACTTTTGCCCTTTGAGCTACATAGGATAAGGCTTTTTGTTAGGACATTTCCTGTCTTTCCATGCTGAGCACTCTCTGTTCATTCTTCCATCTCCCTTCCACTGTTTTCCCATATGGCATGATTTCTACACCCCTCACCATCCTGCTCCCCCACCTCTGGGGCACATTCTAATGTTTTAAGTCTTCTGTTACAATTAATACGCCAAATTTGAGTGTACAATTCGATGTGCTCTCTTACCAGTACCAAATGCAGTTACTTGTATGATTGCTTCCTGTGATTTTAATGATACATTGCTTTTAACTTACAGAAAATGACATTGGCTTTTTAATGAGCCACATTGCTTTGTTAGTGCCTATGAAGCACGGAGTCTTTTTTTCACTTCTGACACAACAGGGCTCTTTTTCTCCCTTTATTATTAATGAAGAAGCAAAAGAAAAACAGAAGCTGTGTTATTATATTAGCAATAAATAAAATAATCCGGCTTTCCTGTTTTAAATAATTATTTATATATAACATTGTACATTTCAATCACGTCAGCATTTTGCCTACTTGTGATGGGTCGTTGTAACTGTTGGTCATTACTCCTGAAATGTTCATGGCATTATCCATGGCACAATGTATGGTGATGCACTCTGGGCTTTATAGGACTCTGGAGGCAGAATTTAAGAAACAAATGGAAGTAACTCTAAAACCACAGCTCCCAAGCTCCTCGGGGATCTCTGTTACCATGGTGCCTGAGGGCACCTGCGCCGCTGGCTCACCCAGCCTGCACTTGCACTCCATCCTCCCTCCAGCCTTCTGGTGCCGCTCCTTCCACTCCTGCTCAGGAAGCGATGGACTGCCAGTTATTATAGAGATAACCTTTAATTGGCTGCAATGTAAAGAAAGCAGACTTCTGCATTTGTCTCTCTTATTAGCATCAAATTACTTCATAGCTACTGAGACATCAGTGGTAAGAACAGTTGCCCTTGGGGCTGTTTCCATGGATTTTAATAGGATGGAGGAAAAGGGAGCCCTTTCCCACGACTTTTGGTCTATAATTTTATGTGTGATGAGGTCCTGTCTTCTGGGTAGCTTTGTTTTACTTCAGGTGAGACCAGATTACTGGAACCTGTTTCCTGCCCCATCTGGGTGACTGCTTGGTAAACTCTGCTCAGGCCACTGAAAATTAATTTCTCTCTCTCTCCAGAGAGTGAAGCAAAGGTGAAGTGATAAAACACAGGTTAAAATATTTGTTCTGAACTGTAGAAGACAGGTAGATTGTGATGGAATATGACAATATAATTTGGACCATTTGGAATGTTATGTGAATCTGGTAGTTAAGACTTATGAGGTTTACTTTCAAAACTGTGAGTTACCAGTTTCATCACAGTAAACATTTGTTTAAGTTAGGTACAGTTGTAGCTAGACACAAGTTTACCTTAACCTACTTATTAAAGTGTTCCGTGGAGAGCTGCGTTCATCAGCTTTTAGTACATTATCGTTTTTTGTTGTTGTTCACCCTTCTTGAGTAAATAATGAGATGCAGCTGAAGGAGACACTCTAAGCCAGATCTGATAGGTCACATGTAGGTCCATGGCTCTTACTCTCTCATTATAAAAGCAGTTTTTCAGTTCATTGTGGTGCCTTTTGTTGACACCTGTTTGAATTTTCATTTTGGAGGATGGGCCAGCCCTTACCTGAGGACCTACCGGAAACTTCCTTGCCATCCTGACTTGGAGGGAAGCGCTGCCTTTGTTCTTCATGTTGTATGTCCTGTCTGGGCTGGGGAAGTGCTACAAGTGACTTTTGTATCAGCTAGAGGAATTTGAAGTCCATTTCAAGCCTCTCTCTTCCATCAGTATGGGCTCATTGAATGCTCTTAAGACTTAGCACTGAAAAGAGAAGAGACACCATTTCTCAGGTGTAGCGGGGAAGCAGGGGAGGAAGGGAGTGGCCACAGAGTACCTGTCTGCCCTCTGTGGCATTCCCCACCCTTGGGTGCCAGGCTGGATCCGCTGTGGTCCACGTACTTCCAGGGCATGAATGCGATATTGTATGGATCCTTTTCCCTTTTCTTCTCCAATGTCCAGTGTAAAGATCTCTTGGTCAGGCTGATAAATCTGTCACAATTGCATAATAGTTGGTCCAGGCTTTTTGAGACTTCCTCACTTGCCTGGATCCCATTATTTTGGAAAATAGCTGTCAACCCAGGAAAGGGATCTTCCTTCTCTTCCCTGCTGTGTACATAGCTGACTGTGGAGTTGCCATAGCCACGTTTAACCAGAAAACGTGGCCTCTACTGTCGGTTTTTTTGTCTTTTCTATTAGAATGTGAGAGCTTTTAGAGACGTGTTTTGGAATTCTTCATTTATTTATTTATTTTTGAGTCCTCTTTTTCTCTTGGTAGAGGTTTGTCTATTTTGTTTATCTTTTAAAAAACTGGCTATTGATCATTTATGTTGTCTTTTTAGTCTCTATTTCATTATTTTCATTCTGATCTTCATTATTTCCTTTTTTTTCTAACTTTGGGCTTCCTTTGTTTTTCTAGTTCCTCGAGGAAGTTGTTCCTTTGAGATCTTTCTTGTTTCTTGGTGCAGGCATTTGTCGCTATGAATTTCCCTCTTAGAGCTGCTCCTGCTGCATCTTTTCAGTGTTGGTGCATGAGTTTTCCATTTTCTCTCAAGGTATTTTTTAGTTTCTCTTTCTGATTTCTGCTTTGATCCATTGGTTGTTCAGGAACATGTTGTTTAATCTCCACATACTTGTGAAGTTTTAGATTTTCTTACGGTTGACTTGTAGTTTGATATGATTGATGCCTGACATGATTTCAGTCTTCTCAAATTTATTAAGCCTTGTTTTGTGGCCTAACATGTGATCCACCCTGGAAATGTTCCATGTGCTTGAGAAGGATGTATATTCTGCTTTTGGATGGAACGTTTTGTGTCTGTCTTTTAGGTCCATCTAAAAGTCCGTCTGAAATGTAGTTCAAGTGCAGTGTTTCCTTATTGGTTTTCTGTCCAGATGGTCTCTCCATTGTTGAAGGTGCTGCCTATTTCTCCTTGGTATTTGCTATATGTATTTAGGTGGTCCTATGTCAGGTGCATAAATACTTACAAGTGTCCTATCCTCTCACTGGATGGACCCCTTCATCATTACATAATGACCTTCTTTGTTATCATAGTCTTTGGCTTAAAGTCTATTTTGATACAAGTATAGCTACCCTTGTGGAAGTCTTCAGTCTGATTTGCCCTCTTGATCAGAGATATGGGGAGGAATCAATGGATTCGTATAATGAGGGCCGGCACCCTTGGATCACGTCCCAGGGAGTGAGCACAGCCCACCTGGGGGCCATGTGAGGTACGCCATAGTTTCAAGACCTCCTCGTATATCTTGACCACCTCTTACTTGTGGGTAGGTAAGAGAAGTCTCCTTGCACTTTCTAAAACTGTGGAACCTCTTCAGGGTTCCACAAACCATGAGTTACTTCTCAAGAATGGCCAGAAGTACTGTGAGAAGGGCCTTGTCTTTGTTATGTTATTTAGCTCTGGGAACATGACATTTCTTCTTCTCTTTTCTTTTTTTTTTTTTTCATCTTTTCTATTCACTGTCACATTCTTCTTTGTGCTCTTTTCATGCTATTGCTTTCATCAGGTTTCTCAGAGCGTGGGGTTTGCTGTCAGATTTGGGTGGGAATTCCACCTCTGTCCACTTCTCCTTGTGTGAGCAGTAACTTAACCTAAGCCTCACTTCCTCATGTTAAAGTAGTGTCCTCATCTTTATGTTAAGGGAACATTTGTAAAGTTCTTAGCACAGTGCCTTCTATATGGTCAGCATTCAATGAGTAATCTATTTTGATGCTATTATTGTCATGGGTTTTCTTTTTAGGTGATCTCTTTTATCTTGACTAAGAACCCTACTTCTCCTAAAATAAGCCAGAATGTGGAGAATCAAATACTTTCCCTAGAAGAAACCTCTGTCACAAGCATGAGTGGATACACTTGAGATCACCTCAGTCAGAAAAACAGAAAAAACCAACACCGTGAAGGTCAGCTACAGTTAGGCTCCATGTGAACTCATAGTCCTTTAAAATTTCCTTTTTAACTCTTCCCATGGCTCCGGGGTCCCAAGGAATCTGTGTTAATTGTTTTAAGTTGTTTAGTATTAACATGAAAACTAGGAAGTAGAAGAAGTAGAAAGCAACAAGCAGACTTCGGTTGAGTTTGTTCCCTTGACTTATGTCTTGTGTGCAGATGACTTGCCAAGAGGTTGGTCTCAAACCTGAGTGGCTGTTTGCATCCAGATCCCTTTGCTCAGAGTGTAACATAAGGCGGAGGGAGGGGAGCAGTTTTGACCATCACAGTTTGTGGGAATAAGGTTGGAAACAGCCCAGCCAGATAATCTGGAAAGGATGAGGTGACATCTCCTTTTAAAAAGGCTCTAGGGGCGCCTGGGTGGCTCAGTCGCTTGAGCGTCCAACTCTCGGTTTCAGCTCAGGTCATGATCTCAGGGTCATGGGATCGAGCCCCAAGTCCGCCACTGTGCTCAGCAGGGAGTCTGCTTGGGATTCTTTCTCTCCCTCCCCCCTCCCCCCCATGCTCGCTCGCTCTCATAAATACATCTTTTTAAAAAAATTAAAAAATAAAAAGGCTCTAGATTAAGAATCTTCTCCCCATGGAAGTGGGTGGGGATTATTGAATTCATTTGCTGTAACCGTGGTCGACTTTATCACTCCTGCCATGAAAAGGGGCCAGAAGGTGCCAGTTTCTTTCCTGTCCAGTGTATCTTGCTCAAAGGTCCTTGAGTTTCCAACAATTTCTGTTAAGAATTTCTGATTGCCTAGTAATCATTTCCAAATACCTCAGTATTTGTTAACATTAGCTGGCTTAGTCATACACTTGGCCCCAAACAAGAGAGGGCTTTGTGTTCCTTTTTGCCTCCAGAGAGGTGATTGTATGTTGCATAATTTTTTTTTTTTTTTTGTATTGCCCAAACATAGAGTTGCTTGCGGATGTTTCTGACACCTAGCATAGGGCCTGACCCCTCTCATAGTCATCGCTTAGTAAGCACGGGTCTCCTCCCCCCAGCTAGAGTTAATTGTTCTGGTTAGATGAGGGAGTTGTATGTGTCTGTCTGTCTGCAGGTGAAGGGTATGGCAGGCTGAGGAGTGCTGGTGACCTACCTCTTATAGCAGGGGAGTGGAGAACCGAAAGGAGGGGGTCCAGACTGCTCGTGTTCCACTCCTGACTCACCCCTAGGCTGAGACGGTAACATTCTAACTACCTCTCAGCACCGCCCTGGAGGAACCTTACCCAGGAGCTGTGGGGTAGCGAAGCTGCCCCCTGGCTGAGGGGTCACGGCCTGCGCTCAGGCAGGAAGCGACACTTCACCGCCCGGCGTCTCGCCCTCTAGGCCGCTAAGGGAAAGGACGCTGCGTGCGGGCCCCGCGACGGGAAGAGCCTCTTGAGCGGGCTGGCGTCCGGGGAGTCCAGCTGGTCGCAGCACCGGCAGCGGCGCCTGCAGGACCACGGCAAAGAGAGGAAGGAGCTCTTCTCTATGACTTTGCAGGTACGGCGTGGTCTTGGCAGCGGACGAGTGCCTGTGGGGACATGGTGTGGCTACTCTGGGGGGCCGTGCATGCAGATGGGGTGCCGCAGAGCGCGCGCTTACCTCTCCTGATTTCTGCGTAATATGGTTCGCGGGTCACAGGTTCCCTGAGGCTTGGCCAGAGAGACCTGCTCCCCTTGCTTTAACCCAGAATCACCCAGCCTCGCTCCGTCACAGGGTCCCTTCCTCCCGCATCCCCCGCTGGAGACGCTGCCCTGTCGCGCCGAGTTGTGCTGCCGCCTGGCCCCTTGCCGCGCTGAGCCCTGGGACTCCCCTCTCTCCCGAAAATGGGTCAGGGTCTGCTCTTGCTGGCAGTAAAGCTGCTTCTCTTTCTGTCACCTACTCCGGATTGAAGGGAAACGCCCGAGGGATTTACTGGCTAAGTCACCTTGTTGACCACTTATCCCCTGTTTGGGGCTTCTTGCCAATTTCAGAAGCGCTCATGCTGCTTCCCAGCCCTGCGCCGCTGCAGTCTGATGGCGTAGACCCCCACGGCTCTGACCTCAGGGTGTCCCGTTCCCACACCGTCGGATTAGAGACGCACCTGAGCTCAGCCGCCCCCCGAAGGCGCCAGTCTGAGCTTGGAGGTCTGTCTCCCGCTGTTACATTTTTGCTGTGGGACTGTGCTTTCTGAGACGCCGAGGAGCACTCCGAAGAGCCTCAGGAGCCGTGGGGGGGTGGCGGAGTTTGCCCTGGCGGGTGCCCCCTGGCCCGCGTTATGTCTGGGGGAACAGTCGTAGTCATGGTGGCCAACACTCAGCGCACCGGCGAGGCAGAGACCAAGGCAGCTGCGGACCCGCCAGGCGGCAGGGTGTGCGGGGTGCCCTCCGGGGCCCGGCCTTGTTCTGGCGCTGCGGCTGTCCTCGGGTCTCCATCTTTGCGTCTGGCCAGGCGCCTCGGTCTCTTGGCACCGGCGCGGTGGGGTGCTGGTGAGGGGCGGGGCCTACCTCTGACCTGGCTTCACATCCGGGTCTGCCCCTTGCCAGCTCCTGACCTTGGGCAGGTTACTTAACTTTCTGCTTTCAGTCTTAGTTTCCACAGTCATCAGATGGGGTTAATAATAGGATCTCAGATGGTTTGGGGCAGGATTAAATGCGCGAATCAAATGTAGTCACACAGTGCCTGGCACTTACTAGGTGCTCGCTAATTTTTATTGTCGGCCTGTCCTGCGTCGTGTCAGCTGTGACAGGCCGAGGGTGCCCATGGCCCACTACCCCCTCAGCAGGGCCTATGAGAGGGGGAAGGTCTCCAGAGAGGGGCCATTGGCAGAGCAGGAGCCTGCCTGTCCTGGGACAAGCTGGGTGCTGCTCTCGGCATCCAGAGCTCTTTCTTCTAGAGCCTGTGCCCACTGAGAGCCTCCCCCAGCAGGCGGTGGCCTGGCATCCTAGCTGTCCTGCAGCGGGTCCCCAGATGTGCGGACCGCTCACAGCTGACTTGTCCCCACTTTGCTTGTCCCAGAGCGCAGAGAAGAAGGCCGAGGCTAGTGGCCCAGAGGCCGAGCCCTGCCCAGAGCTCCGCGTGGAGGCGCTGGAGACGCTGACGCGGGCTTCTGCAGCGGGTGCCGAGGGCGGAGGGGCCCGCCCTGAGCAGCCGTTCATTGTGCTGGGGCAGGAGGAGTACGGGGAGCACCACTCCTCCATCATGCACTGCAGGTGGGCTGGGGTCTGGGGGTCAGGGGGAGGCCCCCGGCAGGGAAAGTGCCGACTGGGCTGGAGGGGCTGGCTCGCTGGGAAGCCTGGCTTGTCCTGCTGTGCGTGTGAAGGTGTGGCAGGCAGGAGGTCCACCCGGTGGGATGGTCCCTGACGGACCACAGTCATCCCTCCAGAGTCCGAGGAGGGCTGGACAGCTGCTCTTGGCGGGGGTAGCCTCTCTGTCCTTTCTCACGGTGGGACTCTGAGTTTTAGGAACAAGTTACCTTTTATTTGAACTCCCTGAGACTTAATTTTAATTTGCTTTATGTTGCTTTACTTTTCGGTACACCTTCACCATGTACAAGTTTTTAGTCACGCGTGGTAAAAGCATGACGTCTGTGAGAAGGCCTCACGGAGTGTGGTCTGCAGAGAGTGGGGGGCTCCCTGCCGTGGCCCCGGTGGCTCTGGAGCCCCGCCGCGGGAGGCGCCGCTGCCCGGGCGTGGGGCCGCGTGCGCCTCCCCGCTGCTCCATGCCCGCTCTTTCCCACAGGGCTCAGCACAGAGCAGGTCCTGCGCACGTAGTTCTTGGGCAGGTGACTGAATGAATACTTCTAGAGATAGCCCACGCCCATCCTCGGAGTGTAGGCAGTTTGGGAAACAGTTGAGAAGTCAGCAAAGCAATGCTCTGGGCGCTAGCCGAAGAGGATGGTGGGCTCAGGCAAGGATGATAACGGCCTCCTTCTCTCTTCCGTCTTAGAGTGGACTGCTCGGGGAGGAGGGTCGCCAGCTTAGACGTAGATGGGGTCATCAAAGTGTGGTCCTTCAACCCCATCATGCAGACCAAAGCGTCATCCATTTCCAAGTCGCCGCTGCTGTCCCTGGAGTGGGCCACCAAGCGGGACAGGCTGGTGAGTGATGCCCACCTTGTTGCCGTCTAAGTGAGGCGTTCCCGAGGCCGTCCCCCGGCACCTGGCACCGCAGGCTGAGCTGAGGCAGCCAAACCCAGCCCCTCCCTTCTCTCTTACTGGCTCTCTTAATGACGCACATCCAGACTGTCCCGGCAGGCTCGTGTTTGGGGGCAGCAGGGAGGTTATTGGATACACAGGAATTGAAATCCGATGGTAGTGGGACCTGGAAAACCTGTCTGGTGGGGGAGTGCTTCTTCCTCTCTGGCTGGGGAGACACCAGCTTGCCTCCCGTTCTCCCCCGTCAGCTCCTGTCATCTGTCCAGTTTCTGACAACCCATGACGAACGTTCTCAGTTGCCCCTCCTACTGCTGAGACCCCTCCCCGTGGCAGGCTCCCGGGGTAGCAGCTTAGGCTGGTGGGGATGGTGTCCTGTTTGGGGTCCCCACAGGTCTACTACAGTGCTATTAGTACATAGTACAGTGTTCTTTTCCCTTTTGGACTTCACTGTTTGAGAGAGGCTTTGTAGTTAAGGAGGTAAAGTTGATTCATAGTGTTTTCTTTCATTGTACTCCGTTCCGAGGAGACCATACAAGGCAGCCCAAGGGGCAAACCTCATTGGTTTGGTTTTGTTTTTTAATAATTTTTTGACAACCTGCAGGAATTATCCTTGTGGTACTAGGATCTCAGAGCTTACCCTGTAAACATATTAATTTGCCAGTGTTAGTTTGAGGTCAGAAAGTAAGTAATATTCCTGGGGGATATCCTCAGACCTGCTTCTGGTGCTTTCTTCTGGCCGTACCCATTATTATCTTTGAAGCTTCTTACCCAGTAAATCACAAATGCCTGAAGGCAAGGATAGCCTTTTCTACTTTTTCTGGAGGCATTATAGGCCCAGAGCCAGAGCTGTCCCCAGCACGTGCCACTGGGGCAGGCAGCCAAGGGCCAGTACCCAGAGAGGTGTGGTGGGTAGATGAGGAGCAAGAAGGGAGGACAGGCACAGCCGGGATTTAAAACTGGCAGAAAGGGAGGGAAGGTCAGAGGGCCTCATTTAATGAGCCAGCACAGTTCCAGGTGTATCTGAGGCGATACCTCTCTCCCAGTCCATAGATTCCTTTTGAAGTTCCGCTTCTGTTCAAGGTCACCTCTGATGTCTTCATGTAATTTTTAAATGAGGCCCATGTTAGCCAGATTTCACCTGAGTGTGGGGAGGTAGGCGGAGGCGGGGCCTCACCCCTGCAGCCTGCCCAGACCCGCACCCCACAGTGGGCCTGGCCCCGCAGTGGTCCTCCCTGACCCGGCCTGAGCCCCGTGCTGTGCTTTGCACCCCCGCCCCTTCTCATTCCAGCTCTTGCTGGGCAGTGGTGTGGGGACGGTGCGTCTTTATGACACGGAAGCCAAGAAGAATCTGTGTGAGATCAGCATCAATGATGATATGCCCAGGTGAGTGGGAGGCCACGGCCACAGCCGCCGTGCTCTGCGGGGCCTGGTCCTGTGCTGGGCCTCCCGCCCCATCCCCGCGGCAGGACCCGCCTCAGAGCTGAAGCCGGTCTTCCTCTGGGGGCAGGCGGAGTGCTGACCCGGCCCCACGTGTATTGCAGAATCCTGTCGCTTGCCTGCAGCCCCAACGGGGCCTCCTTCGTCTGTTCGGCCGCCGCTCCGAGCCTCGCTTCCCAGGTGGACTTCTCCGCTCCGGATATCGGCAGCAAGGCTACTAACCAGGTTCCCGGCAAGCTGCTGCTGTGGGACACGAAAACCATGAAGCAGCAGGTGCAGGCCCTGCCCCTGGGGGTCTCCCCATGGGTCTGTGTGGGGTCCCGCTCCTGCGGTAGCGCTGTCTTTCTGATGAGCCTCATCCTCTCTTTGCTTCGGTCTCCTCAGATTTCAGTATACGTGCTGCCGAAGCGAGCACTAGTCTCCTCAGATTTCAGCTGGTGAAGCAGGTTCAAAGTTGAAGTGTTGAAAAGTAGTAACGCTCCCGTTGGGCAGGTTGCTAGCAACTGAAGTCATCCAGAATTGTGCCACAGACTTAGAAGTCACACACAGCCTATCAGAGCGCCCTTGTGGTTTATTAAAAGTTTTTTAAATTTAATTTTGTTTATATTGAAAGGCTTTAAAACTTTTTTTTGAGCAGTTCTGGTTCACGTCAAGATTGGGAGGAGGGTCCAGAGATCTCCCATTTACCCGCTGCTGGGCCCCCCAGCAGAGCGGCACCCTGGTTACAACAGAGGCCCCCCAGTGACACAGCTGATCACCTCATGCTCCCAGCCTGCCTTCGGGCTCTGTCTTGGTATCGTACACTGTCTGGGTTCGGACAAATGTATGAGGACGTGTATCCACCATTACGGTACCACACAGGCCGTTTTCACTAAAAGCAGCCTGAAGATCCCCTGTGCTCCTGCTCATCCCCCTGCCCCTCAGACCTTGGCAGCTGCCGGTCTTTATACTGTCTTCATAGCTTTGCTTTCTCCGTCACATCATGAAGTTGGAATTTTACAGCATGGTCAGATTGGCTTCTTTCACTTTGTGTTACGCAATCAAGTGGCTTGTTTTTTAGGAGACAAGTGGAGTCTCTGACTCCCCATTAACGTAGCATTGCATGAAGTTGCCAGCAGCAGCTGGAGGTAGTGGGGACATGTGCAGGTTCTTGAGAAGTGACAGCCATGCGGAAGCTGGCTCGCGGGGCCACCTGGCCCACCTGCCTCGGGAGCCGAGGACTACCCACCTACCGTGGCAGGTGCTTGCTGCTGTGACCCTCAGCCCCCAGAGAGAGAAATGATGTGTAAACGCACACATTTAGAAGGCATGATGTTTCTTATTGAAATTAGTTTTGGGGCGCAAACGTGGTGTGGCCCTTGCGTTGAACAAATGGGTTTCCAAGGTCACTGGATGCCAGGAAGGGTCCCTGTCCTATAGATGGGCTGTGTCGCACCTCCCTGCACCTGCCTGTAGAGATGGGGTGCATTCCCCTCTGGGCGTCTCCCCAGAGCGCAGGGGTCAGGGCCCCACCAGAATTCTCGCCCACCGTGCCCTGCCATGTCTATTCTCCTCCCAAGTTTTCCTTATCTTGGCAAATGCGCCCCACTGAGAAACTGCGTGCCTTTCTGGAGCCACCCTTCTCCCTCACCGGGCAGAGCGCGTGAGCAGACATTGTCAACTCCACCTGCAAACTGTTTCCATTCGGCCCACTTCTGTGCGCTTCCAGGGACATGCCCTAGACCGGCTCTTGAGTGCCCCTCGCTGGACGCCGCATGACCTCCTGCGGTGGTGCCCCTGACCCGCTGCGGGGAACGACAGACCCCGGAACATGTCACACCACTCCCTGTTCTTCCAGACTTCCCGTCCATACTCCCTCAGGGCCCCCGCAGTCTGCCCTCCCCACTGCTCCAGCTTTGGGCTGTGTCCTGCGCTGTCCCCCGAGGGAGAGGTCTTCCCCGCCCCATCTGGCACACATCTGTCCTCCAGCACCTCTCAGTGCTTTCCCATGTACAGCCCAGCTTAGTTAGATCCTTCTTCGTCTTTCTCTTTGCCTCGAAGGCACTTTGGGTAGTTTTATGTTTACTTGTTGTCTTTAAAGTTTTAATGAAATATGGAGTACATGCAAAAGAATCTTGCAGTCAGAGGTGTGCAGTATAATGAGAAATGAAGCTATAATGTGAGCACCTAGGTACGGTCACAGTTGGAAAGTGGAACCTTCCAGCACTTTTCATGTTCTCATGCACCCTCCCCAATCTTGATCTTCTTCCGTTTTCAGAGAGATTTGTCTTGAATATTGGGTGGTTATTCTCCTACAATTTCAAATTTAGTTAGGTTTTGTTTGTTTCTTTTTGTTTTTAACTAGCTCCAGTTCTCTCTGGACCCCGAGCCCATTGCCATCAACTGCACAGCCTTCAATCACAACGGGAACCTGCTGGTCACAGGGGCAGCTGACGGCGTCATCCGGCTGTTTGGTAAGCAGCTGTGCTCGTGGCCGTCTGGTGCCCTCCTTTAGCGGCCCAGAGAGGAGAGTTGCATTTTTGCTGGCTGGACTAGAAGCTATTGCAGAAGCCCACCCAATTCGGGATGCTTGAAACAGAGCTTAACTTTGGTCCAAGTCTGCTCTTTTCAAAACCTCTGTAATCAGTCCCCTTGCACACGGTTGGTGTCCGTGGACCTGGGAGTGGTGGGGCTTAGCAGGCCTTGAGTCTGGCGCTGTGTGATCCGAGTCCTGTGGCCTGAGTGAGATCTAGGAGGACACGTGAGAGTAAGGCCGTGCCATCCGCTCAGCGTGGCTAGTGCCTTCTGGTAAGAGCATTAGGACGGTGTGCAGCGGAGTTATCCGGCACGCTGCTTGAAGAGCCCCATGCAGACCCGCCCCAGGAGACTCTGAGAGTCTGGGAGGGAACCAGGGACCGTGTCTAGCAGATCCCCCAGGCGCCCTGTGGGACCTTACAGAGGCCGCCTCGGAAGGATTTGTTTGTCTTCCTAGACTTGTGCGCTTCCCAGACGAGCTCAGGTTCTGCCCAGGGATTCCTGAACCTCATTTTTGACCCAGGGAGAAAAGCTTCAATTTTAGAAATGTTAAATCGCTGATTAATACGCTGGAGGAGAGAATGAGCACACCGGAAGAGCTTTTTGGCAGGGGCCAGCTCTCTGATACCTGGAGGCTCCAGGAGGCCCTCTGCCCTCCCGCCCTTTGGGAGGAGGGCAAGAGACGCCTCCTGGCGTGGGCGGATGCCTCCCCAGGGCCCGGGTGGGGTCTTAGCGGCATCTCATCGCCTCAGATATGCAGCAGCACGAGTGCGCCATGAGCTGGAAGGCCCACTGCGGGGAGGTCTACTCGGTGGAGTTCAGTTACGACGAGAACACCGTGTACAGTATCGGCCAGGACGGGAAGGTAGGTGGCAGCCGCAGTTTGACCCGAACTCTTTTCCTCTGGCTTCGGCATCCGAGATTCCAGAGAGCACCAGAATAGCATGAGGGCCTGAGATGAATCCTGACCGTGCCCTTTAGCGGCTCTCTGCCTCAGGCCCCTCTCTGCTGCAGCGTGTCATCCGTACAAGGGGGGCGGCCAAAGTCACCAGTCTCGGCACTGTCGTGAGGTGTGAACAGGCGTAGTGGGAGTTGGCGATGAGGAAAGGGGAGAACCCAGCCTCCCTCCTAGTTGTAGCAGAAGTGACTCTTCCCACTCTAGGTGGATGAGGGGGGGTCCAGCGTAGGGCCCGGGTTGGGCTGACCTAGGTCATCGGGTGTCACAGCATGATGTGTCGAGTTTCTTCCTAGGGGCAGTGCAGATAGGCCTGAGTGGAGTCAAAAGGAAGCGGCGGTTGGGGGGAGCGGGATAAAAAGTGAAGATAAGTGCCTCCGTACGTGTTCTTTCTGGAAGGACACGTTCGGATCCATGGAAAGGGAGCTGGGGGTGGGAGGCTGGCAGGCAGAGGAGAGAGGAAGACTTGGTCTCCGTGTGTATACCCTCCTGTACCTTTGGATTTTACACTGTGTGCCTGTATTATTCATTGAAAACTGTAATTACAAAGTAAGTTCTTCATTTGAAAACTATGGGAAGGGATTTTTAAGTTAAAGCTTGACCTCCTATTTATTTGAGTAGGATTCTCAGTGAAGAGGTGGTCACACAGGCGGCTTGTCCACGGTGTAGACTAAAGGATTATTACACTACAGTCTGTGAAGCTAGTTTTTAATGGTACTGCTCATGTTGAATTGATTACACCACTGAGACAGTGGGAACATATTTGGAATTTATCCTCTCTTCTAAGCCGGAAAAACCCAGTTGGGTTCTAACCCTAGAAACAACAACAGCAGCAGTAATCATAATGATCACTTGGAACATTCCCCCTGCTTGAGAGACGGGAATCCAAACATGGGCAGTTGCCTACCCTTTTCCTCTCCTGAGTCAGGCCAGAGAGAAAGTTCATGCTCTGCTGTGAAGTTACGGGCTCTTTCTAAGATGTTCTTCTCTAAAAAAATGTTTGAATTGTGTTGGGAAAGGACAGACTGAGGGGTCATCCCACTACCTTTCCTGGTGGCCTGTCAACCCACCACCTCTGCCCTGGGATCCACCCTCCTCCTCCCAGGCCCGCCCCTCTCCGCCGCTGAAAGAGCATTAACGTTGTGCTTTGTGGTTACAGTTCATCCAGTGGAACATCCACAGGAGTGGCCTGAAGGTGTCTGAGTATGGCCTCCCCTCCGACGCCACGGGCCCCTTCGTGCTGTCGGGTTACAGCGGCTACAAGCAGGTTCAGGTCCCCCGGGGCCGACTCTTCGCTTTTGACTCAGAGGGAAATTACATGCTGACATGTTCTGCCACGGGGGGTGCCATCTACAAGGTACCGGGGGGGGGGGGGGGGGGGGGGGGGGGGGGGGGGGGGGGGGGGGCGGGGGGGGGGGGGGGGGGCGGTCTCGGTGGGCAGGGAGGTTCCTCCTGGAGGTGTGGGCTGAGGGCGCTGAGTGTGGAGAAGCCTCTGACCCAGGGTGGATGGCGCCTTGTGGCTGCAGGCCGGGCAAGGGCGCTGATCCTCAGCTCGGGGGTGGGGACAGGGCGGCGACACTCATCCTTTTCTCTACTTGTCCATTTGCGGTTGTTTGACAAGATTTTGGCCCTTCTCTGCTTTTGTTCCTTGGGAATAATATCAGTTACAGAAAATGTGAAGAAATAGGGAGAACCGTTGGGAAGTGTGTTGGGTTAGGGGAACGCACTGCGCACGGGCAAGTGCTTCCGTGATCTGCTTTAGTGACTCTGATCTGGTGTAGACGTCTGTAGTTTATTGGAGGTCCCGTGGGTCACGGACATTACAGTCCATGGCCAAGGCAGAAATCTGGGGTGTGATTTATCACACCAGGATGTAAGTGGTCCACGTTTTGTCCCTCAGTTTATGTGCTTGTTTTAATTCTCATGTCTGAGCTTCTCTGGTTCATGTACTTTTTTGTACAATTGTCTGAAATTATAAACCTCTTCTATTTTACTAGTATTATCAAACAGACTAGTGATGAGGATTTGAGTTGTAGTCTAAGCATATGTTTGTTTTTTTGTTTTTCACACACACACACACACACACACACACACACACACACACACGAGCAGTGGGGGAGGGGCAGAGGGAGAAGCAGACCCCTCGCTGAGCAGGGAGCCTGACGGGACTCGAGCCCAGGACCTGGGGATCATGACCTGAGCCGAAGGCGGCCACTTAACTGACTGAAGCACCCAGGTGCTCCTAAGCATATGTTTTTGGTAACCACGCAAACCAGTTCTTAGCCTCAGTGGTAACTCTTTGCCTAGTGGTAGTGTTTATTTAGTCTGTAGGTGTAGAGACACAAGAAGAATGTTCTCTGCCTGGGGGCTGTCCGTGCCCTCATTACGCCGGCTCACCGGTTAGTGGACAGCCGTGCTGTGGATGGCAGTCACGTGCAGCTGTCGGCCTCGGCTCTGGAGCGCACACAGGGGAGGGTGCGACCCTGCTCTCGTGGGGCTCACACGCAAAACACCAACACCAGGGACAGGGCAGGGCAGGGTTCTGATCGGAGGCAGCTGGGCAGGGGCTGGGTCCTCAGGGGAGACCCCTGTGGGGGCGGGGAGGGTGGTCTATGGATTTGAGGCCTTCGGAGGAGGAGTTGGGGAGGACGGGGAGTGAGGCAGGCCTTGGGGCCCCACAGGGATAGAGGCAAGTGAGAGCACTGGAATGGGGGGAGCGGAGGGGGAGCGCAGAGGGGTCGCGTCAGGAGCCGTCTAGACTGCTGGTCCGGAGCGTGGCACCGGGTAATCCGGGCTTACCATCAGGGAGGTTCCTCTTTTCTACAGATGGTGATGCATTGAGTGGCTTTTGCCTTCTTAAAATTAGCTCTGTAATTCCTTGTAATTTCTATTAGAAGATGCTATAAAAAGCTTTGTGTTTGCAAGCCTGATTGTATTTTATTATTTAAAAACTGAGTTTGTTAGGCTATCCTTTGCTCTGTGTATGATTTTATGTGTGTTGTGTGTATGTTTGTGTATTTTTTTTTTTTTTAAAGATTTTATTTATTTATTTGACAGAGAGAGACAGCCAGAGAAGGAACACAAGCAGGGGGAGTGGGAGAGGGAGAAGCAGGCTTCCCGTGGAGCAGGGAGCCCGATGCACGGCTCGATCCCAGGACCCTGGGATCATGACCTGAGCCGAAGGCAGACACTTAACGACTGAGCCACCCAGGCGCCCCTATGTTTGTGTATTTTTAATCATGAGCCTTTGTCCCTTGTTATTTGTCCCGACCAGCCTTTGTTGTTTGTCCGCAGTGCCCCCTCTCCTGTCCTCTTGCAGCTGGCTGGGGAGGAGAAGGTTCTGGCATTCTGCTTGAGCCAGGGTGGCTACTGTGAGCTGACGATTTGCCATCACACTTGCTCCGTAACCAGTTAATGGGTTGGAAGATTTCCCTCTGTATAATTTTTGAAATGCCAGTTATGGGGTCTAGTTACTTAAGGAATATAAGGAGCTTTAGATCCCATTTTTACAATCTTTAAACAATCTATGATTTTTAAAGATGTTTTCTCCACGAAGGCCAGCGACTTCGGTTCCCTACTCATGGGTGTTGACTGTCACTGGATTGGTCTTTATTCACTGTGCTCCTGACCTCCCCGTCCTGTTCCCTTCCGACTCTTCATGGCTGTGGGCTGAGTCCCGGGAGGCTGGTGCTGGCGGGCAAGGGAGAGCCGGGCTCACACATCCTGGGTGGCCCGCGTGTGGCAGCACTGTGCTGGCCGATGCAGGAGCGGACCAGCCTCCTGCCCTCCTGCAGCCTGTGTTCCTGGGGGAAGCAAATGGGAACAGCAGCAGATGCATGATCTGATGCTGGGGAGCAGTAAGCCATGTAGGAAGAGTACTGGTGTAGTTTGGGGTGGGTGCAGAAGGCAGTGGCCCACAGCAAGTTAAAGGTGGCAGAGAACATTCTCTTGTCTTCTCGAGCATAGGATACTGTTTTCCACCTAAGACAAAGGAGTGACTATAGTCAGGACAGTGAAGGCATTTCCCGGCCCAAGAAATTAAACTGAAATCTTCTGGAAGGCAAAGGTGGGCGTATGTGCCCGGGGAAGGCCTCACAGTGGGGGGGCAGCCCCCAGACTCGAGGCAGTTTGGTGGATAAAGTGGCTGTGTTTGTGAACAGTGCCTGCTGACGCCTCCTCTCCTATCTTGCAGCTGGGCGGGGATGAGAAGGTTCTGGAGAGCTGCTTGAGCCTGGGCGGCCACCGAGCCCCTGTGGTCACTGTGGACTGGAGCACGGCCATGGACTGCGGGACGTGCCTCACTGCCTCCATGGATGGCAAGATCAAGCTGACCACCCTGCTGGCTCATAAACTGTGATGGGACCCGCCCCGAAGGACACCCACGGAAGCAGTATTATCCTGGGGGGAGTGGAGAAACAGGACAGGAAGACAGGGCACTCTGCTTCCCGCTCCTGGCCAGTGTGGGGACTCCTCAGGGAAAGACTGTCCAGGGAACCCCGGCTCTGTCCAGCTGCAGAGACTGGACGGGAGCCACACTGAGTCGTGGCACGAGTGCCCCAGAGACCAGCACGCTGGGCTGCACAAGAGGCATGCCCCAGGTGGCGGGGAGGAAAGTTCAGGAAGCAGGAGATGCAGCGTGCTGGCTGCTCTGTTGGCCCAGGAGGGATTGACAGTATTTTGTATATATTTGCTCATTTTTCATCTTTTTTAAAAAAAAGAATGTTCTCATGGTCACCTGGTATCTCTTTCTGGAACGCGTGCATGCAGCGGAGCGTCTCCCTTCGCCCTTTGCCCTTGGAGAGGCAGATGTTCCGACAGGGAGCTGGTCAGCTGCGAGCTGAGGCCCTGCGTGCCCGCTGTTGGCAGCTGTAGGACTGAGCCGTGTGGGAGGTTTGCTTGTCGCTTTGCCTCGGAGCTAGGCCGTCCTGTCTCCCACTGCGCTGGCTAGCTGAGGTTTGTGCTCTTCCTATTGCTTTGGGCTGCAGTCAGGGAGGTCATAGTGTTCCTTTTCTTCCCTGCGTTGGTGGAGCTTCTCAGGATGAGGTTAGGGCCTGAGGTCTCTGATTCCAGCCGCCCAGTCCACCTGGGTGTCTCTGTCCCTCTGCCACTGGGGCTCCGCTCATTCTGTCACCTTCACATCCTTGAGGCGGACTGGAGCCAGCCGCCAGCGCCCTCTGCTGGTGAATGGTGAGAGGACCGGAGCCAGTGGGCCAAGCCTGCTTTTCCATCTGAGGCGGGCGAGGCATGGGTCTCCGGCTCCGACGCTTGACAGGGGTGGCCTTGTTGCCCAGGTGCTCGGAACAGTCGTAGGGCCTTTTTGGGCTCCAGCCCAGGTCTGGTGGTGCAGGTCCGGAGCAGGGGGTACTCCCAGTTACCTACTTCTGGAGAATCGTGAAGTTGGTACTAAGGCCTTGGCTCCCATTCTGCTGGGATTTGGAGGAAGAGTCGGGATTTATGTGACTCAATTATGAGAGAACACCAGAGACTGCTAAGTAGTTATTTACACATTTTTACCGATTTCTACCTTGGTAACCCTCTTTCCAAATGAAGAAAGACAAGACTTCTCCATTTACGATTTTCCCCATCTTCTGCATTGAAACAGCAAATTATCTCCCCCAGTGATTCTGTAGGACATGTAAGAAGCCGTCATGTGTTTCATTTGAGTGAGAGAATTCACTGTTTCACTTCACCATTTTGTTTCAGTTTCTCTTATTACCCATTCTCTCTGCTCAATATGGTCTCCACAGCTACTGGAATGTCTTTAAGGACTGCAAAGAAACAAAGTACACTTGAAAAGCTATGTCTTCTCTCTTTTCCTTTAAGCTCTGGGCTGAACACCCACCTCCCTTTTGTTTCGACTCTGGCTTGAGATTGTGTGGGGTTCCACAGCACACTGCCTAAAAACACAAAACAAAACCACCATACTGCCTAAAAACAAACAAAACCCAAATCCCATTCACCTCTGACCTTTTGAAATTACCAAATACAGGTGGCCAAACCTGCTGGCCTGTCTCTCCCCAGCCTTCACTCCATCCTGAGTGCTGGTCAGGCTGTGTTCATCCTGGTGTTCCTCCCTGTGCCACACATACCCGTCTAGGATGAGCTCTCATCCGGTCAGTCACGTCCAAACTTGAATTTCCTTCTCCTTCACAAGAGCTGCTCAGCCCCTGCCCAGAACCCCAGCAAGACTCCTCCCATTCTTTTGGGCAAGGGCAGCTTATTGGGAAGCCATCAGGCCAGTGCAGCTCAGCCCCCCCCCCC